>NC_090657.1:50105925-50248812 GCF_040937935.1 Hyperolius riggenbachi | reverse complement strand
ATACCTACCTGTTATTCACTGTGCACCCACCTACGTGAGCGCACGCAGTGTCACTGTGCCTGTCCGCTACCTGTCTGTGTGTGACAGGTGCACATTGTGATACCCATTACTGCATATACCTACCTGTTGTGTTCAGTGCACCCACCTACCTACATGAGTGCACGCAGTGTGATATACCACTCCATGCATACCTGTTAACTGCACCTGTGTGACTGCACATTGTATTAGTCAAGTCAGTGCATACCTTTCACTTCATCCACCCCAATATGGACAAAACAAAAGGTAGAGGCAGGCCACCTGGCAGGTCTGTTTGAGGTTGCGCTGTCGTGATTTCGTGCGGCCCTCAACCAAAGTACAGTGTTCAGAAGAAGGCATGTGCCATCAACCCCCAATGTAGTCAGGACGTAGTTGACTATTTAACACAGAACACCTCATCTTTTTCAGCTTCCGCACGGAAGCGTGACATATCTTCCTCCTCCTGCTCTGATTCTGGCACCCCACTTAACACTCAGTCGGTGCCACCACCAAAGTGCCATCACTCCAGGGCTCAGCGGTGTGGAAATTATTTTGTGTGTCTGCCTCAGATGCGAGCAATGCCATCTGTACTCTCTGCCACCAAAAAGTGAGCCGTGGAAAGACCTCTACATCACAGTCAGCAGGCACATTGTAGCCAATCAGGCTACACTACCTCCTGGAGCCACTCCCCCCCCCCCCTTATAAAAGGCAGGCACCGCTGGCCATTTTATTCACTCGTGTGCCTGCAGTAAATAGAGAAGGGACAGCTGCTGCAGACTCTCTCATAGGGAAAGATTAGTTAGGCTCTTGTAGGCTTCTTAGCTTGCTCCTTGCTGATTCTTATTGCTAAAATAGCACCCCACAACAGCTCTTTTGAGAGCTAATCTTGTTCTTGTGATCTATTTTTTTTTGCTGTGTGTCCCACTGACACTTGTGTTGCATAGACAGCCTTGATAATTCATACTGTGTGTGCCACCGCCAGGCCCAGTACATGCAGTGACTACTTGTGTGTGTGACAGGTGCACATTACCCATCACTGCATATACCTACCTGTTATTCACTGTGCACCCACCTACGTGAGCGCACGCAGTGTCACTGTGCCTGTCCGCTACCTGTCTGTGTGTGACAGGTGCACATTGTGATACCCATTACTGCATATACCTACCTGTTGTGTTCAGTGCACCCACCTACCTACATGAGTGCACGCAGTGTGATATACCACTCCATGCATACCTGTTAACTGCACCTGTGTGACTGCACATTGTATTAGTCAAGTCAGTGCATACCTTTCACTTCATCCACCCCAATATGGACAAAACAAAAGGTAGAGGCAGGCCACCTGGCAGGTCTGTTTGAGGTTGCGCTGTCGTGATTTCGTGCGGCCCTCAACCAAAGTACAGTGTTCAGAAGAAGGCATGTGCCATCAACCCCCAATGTAGTCAGGACGTAGTTGACTATTTAACACAGAACACCTCATCTTTTTCAGCTTCCGCACGGAAGCGTGACATATCTTCCTCCTCCTGCTCTGATTCTGGCACCTCACTTAACACTCAGTCGGTGCCACCACCAAAGTGCCATCACTCCAGGGCTCAGCGGTGTGGAAATTATTTTGTGTGTCTGCCTCAGATGCGAGCAATGCCATCTGTACTCTCTGCCACCAAAAAGTGAGCCGTGGAAAGACCAAGACCCGCGTAGGGACAACTACCTTACGAAGGCACATGATTACAAAGCACAAACTGCAATGGGATAACCACCTGAGGAAAAGCAGCACACAAAAGCAAAGCCACACACTGCAGTGGAAGATAACATGACACAATTTTTTCTCAAAAAAGGCGATACCTAACTGTACCGTGATGTTGAAAGGCAAGTGGTGACATCTCTGGCACACAGCGTTGGGTCAAGGGTCCATCTGACCACGGATACCTGGTCTGCAAAGCACGCTCAGGCCTACCCTAAGACTAAGTCAGTCCCCAAACACAGCATCTCTGCTTGCACTCCGTGTGACTGCCTGCCCCAAGACTAAGTCAGTCCCCACACAGAATCTCTGCCCGCAGGCCGGTTGACTGCCTTCTCCGCCACCACCAACAGGGTCCAGGACTCCAGGCAGATTCCTGAATTTTTAAGGCCGCTGCTAGCAGTGGCCGCTATAATAATTTTTCTGGTGCGTGTACATGCCTGCCTAATTTTTCTGGCTGCACTGCAGCTGCAACAACAAAACAAAAGGCATGTACATGTGCCAATTCCCCTTCATGATCATTACCTTGCCGCGGTGAAGGGGCTTGCGTATCACAATGAAGCGACGGCTATATGAGTGTGTCGGGAGGGGGCACACCCAAGATAATAAGGTTGTTGCTTCATTGTGGACAGACCAAATTTGATCAGCTGGACAGTCACTGTTCTGTCATTCAGCCCGGCGACCATATGGGCTTGAAAACCGCCACGGCCTGCACTCTGGCCATGGTGCGCACTGCAGCGTTGCAGGAAGTGACGTCAGTGGAGCGCACGCTTGGAACGAGGAAGAGGTGAGTCCTACCCGCCCGTGCCTCTTACACATAGCGGCTGCTTGTATTTAAGGCTGGAGGGGAGCGGAGCACGGGGGACCCAGGCGAGGGAGGGGGGGTACGACCCCCTCCCCGCCGCTAGGCCGAATACCCCCGTCCTGCCAGCTACCCCTCCAGCTCGGCGGCCCCCCAGAGCGCGTCCCCCACCGGGGGGAGGGGGGGGGTGGCGGCGTAAATTTTTTTTTTGCTTCAGGCGGCAAATAGTCTAGAACCGGCCCTGGTAGTGAATGTGTCAGCCGCGTGTTTTGCAAAAAAATGCATGCAGCATGCGTTAGCGGACGCACTGGTATGTGAACATCAGACAGTGCAGTCTATGCACTTCTGATGTTTGTGCCTGTCTGCCTTCCACATGTGTGCAATGTGAATGAGGCCTAAAAGATTTCATGCTGAAATCAATCAGCCTGTGTTGTATGGGCAGATTTGATCAGAGAGAGATCTGTCCCTACTAGGTTGAATCTGTCCATCAGGTATGTATGGACACCTTTAAGACCCCACTACACCATTCAATTCCAGGCGCGATCGATTTCGATTGGATCAAATTCGATTACATCGATTACATCCGACATGTCCGATCGGGATTCGATCGATCGTGTGATCGATTTGCATTGAAAACTAGCCAAAATCGATCACACGATGGAATCCCGATCGGATATGTCAGATTTCATCGATCTTATCGAATTCGATTGATCGCACCTGGAATTGAATGGTGTAGAGGGGGTTTTACACCTTGGTTAGTACCCAGAGAGCTCATGGTGATCCAGAACCACTAGGAGAGTATAGAGGGCTAAAAGAGCCCAAAAGCCCTCTTACTTAAAAAGCAATACTAATTATTTTGCCTTTTTAAAACAGAAGGTATTTGCAGTAGTGAAAATAACATGATTAATAAAACTACTTATTTTTTTACAATATTAATTTATAAATGATTTAGTCAATGTTTGCCCATTGTAATATCTTCCCTGCCCTGCTTTACATTCTGAAATTGATCACAGGTGGTGACATCTTTAGTTCTGCCAGGTGATCTGTGCAGAATGTTTGTTACTGAGAGTTCTGTGCGCTGAGGGAGATATTGCTTGCTTGGCAGTTGGAAACAGCCGTTATGTCCCACAATGCAATAAGGTTCACAGACAGCAAACTGCCAGAGCCATGACCACACTTGCTCACTTGAAGAGAAACTGCGACCAAAAATGTAACTTTATCCCAATCAGTAGCTGATACCCCCTTTTACATGAGAAATCTATTCCTTTTCACAAACAGACCATCAGGGGAAGCTGTATGACTGATATCGTGGTGAAACCCCTCCCACAAGTAACCCCTCCCACAAGAAAAGTTCGAACTTTTGTCAGTTTCCTGTCTGTGAACCTTGGAATGTAGGAAATAACTGTTTACAGCTGTTTCCAACTGCCAAAAACCATGCAGCAGCTACATCACTTGCCAGCAGTAAAATGTTGCGTCCCATTTGTCCACTGTGATCAATGGAATTCTCCGTCCTTTATTTTGACAATGGCCACTACCCCATAACAGCTTCCTGGTCAGCACACTGTTAAACTTTAATATCACAAACTTGAGCCATAGGGAAACATGGACATTACCTTGCACATTCAGTTGTAACTGACAGCTGCTGATATATAACTGACAGCAACTAGTATATTTCAGTTCTGACAAAATGTTTTCAGAACTGGAAGGGATCACTGTAAGAAGAAAATGGTGAGCTCCTGAGAGGAACTGTGTTTATTTTAAATAATTTTACTCGCTTCAGGTTCCCTTTAAAGCTAAATTATTGCAAATACCTTATGTTTTAAAGAGGATCTGTCCGCTCCACTGCATAGGCGGAGGCGACTTGCACCTGCCCAGTAGCGCGGACCCAGTCGGGCGCCGCTATTTCTGCCGGAGGCATCAGAAAGTCGCTACTGTGCCTGCGCAGGAGTGCAGAAGGTAAATATTTACATTGTCGCTGTGCATTTACATCAGGGCTGCCAGTGCTGGATCCCAGAGGGTGAAGAGGACGGGGGAAGCCTCATTAAAGGATACCTGAAGTGACATGTGACATGATGAGATAGACATGTGTATGCACAGTGCCTAGCACACAAATAACTATGCTGTGTTCCTTTTTTTCTTTCTCTGCCATGAAAGTGTTAAATATCAGGTATGTAGTTGGCTGACTCAGACAGGAAGTGACTACAGCGTGACCCTCAATGAAAAGAAATTCCAACTATAAAACACTTTCCTAGCAGAAAATAGCTCCTGAGAGCAAGAAAGAGATACATAGGGACATTTCTTATCAGTGAGGGTTACACTGTAGTCACTTCCTATCTGAGTCTGGACTGAGTCAGCCACTAACATACCTGATATTTAACTCTTTCAGGCAGAGAAATAAAAAAACAGCATAGTTATGTGTGCTAGGCACTGCACATACACATGTCTATCTCATCATGTCACATGTCACTTTGGGTATCCTTTAAGTCCCAGAGACTTCCCCTACCGAGATAAGTATCCTCCAGGGTCTGTTTTTTTTGTTACAGATCCTCTTTAGGAAGGCTAAGGGCTCTTTCACAGAAAAATCGCTAAATGCAATTGCAAGACACAATCGCAAATGCGTTTTGTGATTTTTCACTTTGTTGGCCTCATACGAAACGCAGGAAAAATGCAGCAGAACTACAGTTGCTTTTTTGGAAAATCGCAGATGCATTCTGTATAAATCCATTCCCATGATTCCTATTGTAACTTTACTGTACTTGCTTTCGGAAAATCGCAAGTCTTTTCAAAAACAACATGGAACGCAGCCAGTGTGAAAGGGCCCTTATATTATACATAATTGGTGAGCAAAGACAAAAATAAAGACACAATTTTTTCTTCTTCACTTTTTACAACACTATCAATAGGGGTGATCCAATTTTTGGATGGTCCTGATCATATTGCGAATGGTAGATCATGATAACATAGAATGTGGGACTTACATTTAGTACATTTTTAGGTATTAAGTTACAGTTTTTGTGGTGTTAGCATTAGGCATTTAAGAGGTAAAAGACATTAGAGTATAAAAGTTAGGGCTTTTTTCCACTGAGCGCAATTCGATCTAAATCACAAGACGCTAGCGATTTTTAAGTTGCTAGGGGTGCTACTTTAAAATAGGAAACCTGGAAAGTATTTTCCATTTTTGCAATTCGTTTTTTTTTGTGAAGTGCAATTGTTTTTGGGGTGATTTTAAGTGCGCTACGCAATCACAATTGATTAAAAAATCATAATCGCTTGCATTTGCATTAGGCAACTGCTAGTGGAAAAGAGCTTTTAAAGTGTACCTGAATGAAAACTTTTTATGCAAACCTGGGGCTCCTTCCAGCCCCCTTTGGCCTGATCACTCCCTCGGCGTCCTCCTCGGTTGCCTCGTTCCTCCGCTACAGTGCCGGTAACTTCAGCCACTCGGGGCCAGTCGGTGCAGTGCGGCCATGCCCGCTTCGGACAGCTGTCAGTTTTTTGTCAGAGCACCCTGGGATGTCAGTTTACTTTCAAGGCATCCTGGGATATCATTTTACTGCCAGGGCACCCTAGGATGTTAGTTTACTGCCAGAGTGTCAGTTTATTGTCAGAGCAGCCTGGGATGTCAGTTTATTGTCAGAGCACCCTGGGATGTCAGTTTACTGCCAGAGCACCCTGGGATGCCAGTTTACTGTCAAAGCACCCTGAGATGTCAGTTTACTGTCAGAGCACCCTGGGGTGTCAGTTTACTGTCAGAGCACCCTGGGATGTCAGTTTATTGCCAAAGCACCCTGGGATGTCAGTTTACTGTCAGAGCATTCTGGGATGTCAGTTTACTGCCAGAGCACCCTGGGATGTCAGTTAACTGTCAGAGCACCCTGGGATGTCAGTTAACTGTCAGAGCACCCTGGGATGTCAGTTTACTGCCAGAGCACCCTGGGATGTCAGTTTAGTGTCAGAGCATCCCTGGGATGTCAGTTTACTGTCAGTGCAACCTGGGGTGTCAGTTTACTGTCAGTGCAACCTGGGGTGTCAGTTTATTGTCAGTGCAACCTGGGGTGTCAGTTTACTGTCAGTGCAACCTGGGGTGTCAGTTTATTGTCAGAGCACCCTGGGATGTCAGTTTACTGTCAGAGCATTTTGGGATGTCAGTTTACTGCCAGAGCACCCTGGGATGTCAGTTAACTGTCAGAGCACCCTGGGATGTCAGTTTACTGCCAGAGCATCCTGGGATGTCAGTTTACTGTCAGAGCACCCTGGGATGTCAGTTAACTGTCAGAGCACCCTGGGATGTCAGTTTACTGTCAGAGCACCCTGGGATGTCAGTTTACTGTCAGAGCACCCTGGGATGTCAGTTAACTGTCAGAGCACCCTGGGATGTCAGTTTACTGTCAGAGCACCCTGGGATGTCAGTTTACTGTCAGAGCACCCTGGGATGTCAGTTTACTGCCAGAGCACCCTGGGATGTCAGTTAACTGTCAGAGCACCCTGGGATGTCAGTTTACTGTCAGAGCACCCTGGGATGTCAGTTAACTGTCAGAGCACCCTGGGATTAGAGTTGGGCCGAACGGTTCGCCTGCGAACGGTTCCATGCGAACTTCAGTGGTTCGCGTTTGCGTCCCGCAGGCGAACCTTTGCGGAAGTTCGGTTCGCCCCATAATGCACATGGAGGGTCAACTTTGACCCTCTACATCACAGTCAGCAGGCCCAGTGTAGCCAATTAGGCTACACTAGCCCCTGGAGCCCCACCCCCCCCTTATATAAGGCAGGCAGCGGCGGCCATTACGGTCACTCGTGTGCTGCCTGCGTTAGTGAGAGTAGGGCGAGCTGCTGCAGACTGTCTCTCAGGGAAAGATTAGTTAGGCTTAACTTGTTCCTGTCTGGCTGCATACCTGTTCTGTGAACCCACCACTGCATACCTGTGCTGTGAACCCACCACTGCATACCTGTGCTGTGAACCCACCACTGCATACCTGTTCTGTGAACCCACCACTGCATACCTGTGCTGTGAACCCACCACTGCATACCTGTTCAGTGAACCCACCACTGCATACCTGTGCTGTGAACCCACCACTGCATACCTGTTCAGTGAACCTGCCACTGCATACCTGTTCTGTGAACCCACCACTGCATACCTGTTTAGTGAACCCACCACTGCATACCTGTTCAGTGAACCCACCACTGCATACCTGTTCAGTGAACCTGCCACTGCATACCTGTTCTGTGAACCCACCACTGCATACCTGTTCAGTTAACCCACCACTGCATACCTGTGCTGTGAACCCACCACTGCATACCTGTGCTGTGAACCCACCACTGCATACCTGTTCAGTGAACCCACCACTGCATACCTGTGCTGTGAACCCACCACTGCATACCTGTTCTGTGAACCCACCACTGCATACCTGTTCTGTGAACCCGCCACTGCATACCTGTTGTGTTCAGTGAACCCGCCACTGCATACCTGTTCTGTTCAGTGGACCCACCACTGTATACCTGTTTAGTGACCCCGCCACTGCATACCTGTTGTGTTCAGTGAACCTGCCACTGCATACCTGTTCTGTGAACCCGCCACTGTATACCTGTTCTGTTTAGTGAACCCGCCACTGCATACCTGTTCTGTTCAGTGGACCCGCCACTGTATACCTGTTTAGTGACCCCGCCACTGCATACCTGTTGTGTTCAGTGAACCTGCCACTGCATACCTGTTCTGTGAACCCGCCACTGTATACCTGTTCTGTTTAGTGAACCCGCCACTGCATACCTGTTCTGTTCAGTGGACCCGCCACTGTATACCTGTTCAGTGAACCCACCACTGCATACCTGTGCTGTGAACCCACCACTGCATACCTGTTCTGTGAACCCACCACTGCATACCTGTTCAGTGAACCCACCACTGCATACCTGTTGTGTTCAGTGAACCCGCCACTGCATACCTGTTCTGTTCAGTGGACCCGCCACTGTATACCTGTTTAGTGACCCCGCCACTGCATACCTGTTGTGTTCAGTGAACCTGCCACTGCATACCTGTTCTGTGAACCCGCCACTGTATACCTGTTCTGTTCAGTGAACCCGCCACTGCATACCTGTTCTGTTCAGTGGACCCGCCACTGTATACCTGTTTAGTGACCCCCGCCACTGCATACCTGTTGTGTTCAGTGAACCTGCCACTGCATACCTGTTCTGTGAACCCGCCACTGTATACCTGTTCTGTTTAGTGAACCCGCCACTGCATACCTGTTCTGTTCAGTGGACCCGCCACTGTATACCTGTTTAGTGACCCCGCCACTGCATACCTGTTGTGTTCAGTGAACCTGCCACTGCATACCTGTTCTGTGAACCTGCCACTGTATACCTGTACTGTTTAGTGAACCCGCCACTGTATACCTGTTCTGTTCAGTGAACCCGCCACTGCATACCTGTTCTTTTCAGTGGACCCGCCACTGTATACCTGTTTAGTGACCCCGCCACTGCATACCTGTTGTGTTCAGTAAACCTGCCACTGCATACCTGTTCTGTGATCCCGCCACTGTATACCTGTTCTGTTTAGTGAACCCGCCACTGCATACCTGTTCTGTTCAGTGGACCCGCCACTGTATACCTGTTCTGTGAACCCACCACTGCATACCTGTGCTGTGAACCCACCACTGCATACCTGTTCTGTGAACCCACCACTGCATACCCGTTCAGTGAACCCACCACTGCATACCTGTTGTGTTCAGTGAACCCGCCACTGCATACCTGTTCTGTTCAGTGGACCCGCCACTGTATACCTGTTTAGTGACCCCGCCACTGCATACCTGTTGTGTTCAGTGAACCTGCCACTGCATACCTGTTCTGTGAACCTGCCACTGTATACCTGTACTGTTTAGTGAACCAGCCACTGTATACCTGTTCTGTTTAGTGAACCCGCCACTGCATACCTGTTCTGTTCAGTGGACCCGCCACTGTATACCTGTTTAGTGACCCCGCCACTGCATACCTGTTGTGTTCAGTGAACCTGCCACTGCATACCTGTTCTGTGAACCTGCCACTGTATACCTGTACTGTTTAGTGAACCCGCCACTGTATACCTGTTCTGTTCAGTGAACCCGCCACTGCATACCTGTTCTGTTCAGTGGACCCGCCACTGTATACCTGTTTAGTGACCCCGCCACTGCATACCTGTTGTGTTCAGTGAACCTGCCACTGCATACCTGTTCTGTGAACCCGCCACTGTATACCTGTTCTGTTTAGTGAACCCGCCACTGCATACCTGTTCTGTTCAGTGGACCCGGCACTGTATACCTGTTCAGTGAACCCACCACTGCATACCTGTGCTGTGAACCCACCACTGCATACCTGTTCTGTGAACCCACCACTGCATACCTGTTCAGTGAACCCACCACTGCATACCTGTTGTGTTCAGTGAACCCGCCACTGCATACCTGTTCTGTTCAGTGGACCCGCCACTGTATACCTGTTTAGTGACCCCGCCACTGCATACCTGTTGTGTTCAGTGAACCTGCCACTGCATACCTGTTCTGTGAACCTGCCACTGTATACCTGTACTGTTTAGTGAACCCGCCACTGTATACCTGTTCTGTTCAGTGAACCCGCCACTGCATACCTGTTCTGTTCAGTGGACCCGCCACTGTATACCTGTTTAGTGACCCCGCCACTGCATACCTGTTGTGTTCAGTGAACCTGCCACTGCATACCTGTTCTGTGAACCCGCCACTGTATACCTGTTCTGTTTAGTGAACCCGCCACTGCATACCTGTTCTGTTCAGTGGACCCGCCACTGTATACCTGTTCAGTGAACCCACCACTGCATACCTGTGCTGTGAACCCACCACTGCATACCTGTTCTGTGTACCCACCACTGCATACCTGTTCAGTGAACCCACCACTGCATACCTGTTGTGTTCAGTGAACCCGCCACTGCATACCTGTTCTGTTCAGTGGACCCGACACTGTATACCTGTTTAGTGACCCCGCCACTGCATACCTGTTGTGTTCAGTGAACCTGCCACTGCATACCTGTTCTGTGAACCTGCCACTGTATACCTGTACTGTTTAGTGAACCCGCCACTGCATACCTGTTGTGTTCAGTGAACCCGCCACTGCATACCTGTTCTGTTCAGTGGACCCGCCACTGTATACCTGTTTAGTGACCCCGCCACTGCATACCTGTTGTGTTCAGTGAACCTGCCACTGCATACCTGTTCTGTGAACCTGCCACTGTATAACTGTACTGTTTAGTGAACCCGCCACTGCATACCTGTTCTGTTCAGTGAACCCACCACTGCATACCTGTTCTGTTCAGTGGACCCGCCACTGTATACCTGTTCTGTGAACCCGCCACTGCATACCTGTTGTGTTCAGTGAACCCGCCACTGTATACCTGTACTGTTTAGTGAACCCGCCACTGCATACCTGTTGTGTTCAGTGAACCTGCCACTGCATACCTGTTCTGTGAACCCGCCACTGTATACCTGTTCTGTTCAGTGAACCCACCGCATCAGTGCGCATACCTGTGCAGTTAAGTGAACCCACCTACCTACGTGAGTGCACGCAGTGTGATATACCACTCCGTGCATACCCGATATGGACAAAACAGGTAGAGGAAGAGGTAGTGCCAGAGCCAGAGGAAGGCCACCCGGCAGGTCTGCGCGAGGTCGTGTAAATGTAATTTCGTGTGGACCTGGCCCACAGTACAGTGCTCGGAAGAAGGCACGTCCCATCACCTCCCAAGATTGTCAGGACGTGGTTGAGTATTTAGCGACACAGAACACCTCATCTTGCTCAGCCACCAGCGCTACTACTAGCACCACTTCCGCTGCATTTGACACTTCGCAAGAATTATTTAGTGGTGAAATCACTGATGCACAGCCATTGTTGTTACAGCCAATTGAATTTTCACCAGCTCATATGTCTGAGTTACGCGGCAACACTATGGATGTAACGTGTCAGGAGGATGAAGGACCTACTGATGGTGCATGTTTGGATTTGTCTGAGGCAAGCGAAGCTGGACAGGATGACTACGATGATGACGATGATAGGGATCCTCTGTATGTTCCCAATAGAGGAGATGAAGAGGGGGACAGTTCAGAGGGGGAGTCAGAGAGTAGTAGGAGGAGAGAAGTTGCTGAAAGAAGCTGGGGCAGCTCTTCGTCAGAAACAGCTGGTGGCAGAGTCCGGCACCATGTATCGCCACCTATGTACAGCCAGCCAACTTGCCCTTCAGCATCAGCTGCTGAGGTCCCCATAGTGCCCACATCCCAGGGTGGCTCAGCGGTGTGGAAATTTTTTAATGTGTGTGCCTCAGATCGGACCAAAGCCATCTGTTCGCTCTGCCAACAAAAATTGAGCCGTGGAAAGGCCAACACTCACGTAGGGACAAGTGCCTTACGAAGGCACCTGGAGAAAAGGCACAAACAGCAATGGGATGGCCACCTGAGCAAAAGCAGCAGCAGCACACAAAAGCAAAGCCACCCTCCTTCTCCTCTTCCTCCTCTATCAGGTGCATTATCTGCTTCTGCCGCTTTCTCCCTTCCACCTTCACAGGCACCCTCCTCCACTCCGCCTCTGCCCTTGAGGGGTTCCTGCTCCTCTGCCCACAGCAGCAGTCAGGTGTCCGTGAAGGAAATGTTTGAGCGGAAGAAGCCAATTTCGGCCAGTCACCCCCTTGCCCGGCGTCTGACAGCTGGCGTGGCGAAACTGTTAGCTCGGCAGCTGTTACCATACCGGCTGGTGGACTCTGAGGCCTTCCGTAAATTTGTGGCCATCGGAACACCGCAGTGGAAGATGCCAGGCCGCACTTATTTTTCGAGAAAGGCCATACCCCAACTGCACCGTGAAGTTGAGAGGCAAGTGGTGTCATCTCTTGCGAAGAGCGTTGGGTCAAGGGTACACCTGACCACGGATGCCTGGTCTGCCAAGCACGGGCAGGGCCGCTACATTACGTACACAGCCCATTGGGTGAATCTGGTGGTGAACGATGGCAAGCAGGGCGCAGCGGACCAAATTGTGACACCTCCACGGCTTGCAGGCAGGCCTCCTGCCACCTCCTCTCCTCCTGCTACATGCTCTTCGCTGTCCTCCTCCTCCTTGGCTGAGTGGCAGTTCTCCTCTCCAGCTACACAGCCCCAGCTCCGCAGGGCCTATGCTGCATGCCAGGTAAGACGGTGTCACGCCATCTTAGACATGTCTTGTCTCAAAGCGGAGAGTCATACTGGAGCAGCTCTCCTGGCTGCTCTTAAGAAACAGGTGGATGAGTGGCTGACCCCGCACCACCTGGAGATAGGCAACGTGGTGTGCGACAACGGCAGCAATCTGCTTGCCGCTTTGCATATGGGGAAGCTGACACACATACCCTGCATGGCACATGTCATGAATCTAGTGGTTCAAAGATTTGTGGCAAAGTACCCTGGCTTAGCGAATGTCCTGAAGCAGGCCAGGAAGTTCTGTGGGCATTTGAGGCGGTCTTACACAGCCATGGCACGCTTTGCGGAAATTCAGCGCAAAAACAACATGCCGGTGAGACGCCTCATTTGCGATAGCCCGACTCGCTGGAACTCGACCCTGCTCATGTTCTCCCGCCTGCTAGAACAGAAGAAAGCCGTGACCCACTACCTCTACAACCACAGTAGAATGAAACAGTCTGGGAAGATGGGGATGTTCTGGCCCGACAACTGGACACTGATGAAAAATGCATGCAGGCTCATGCGGCCGTTTGAGGAGGTGACCAACCTGGTGAGCCGCAGTGAGGGCACCATCAGCGACTTAATTCCCTACGCTTACTTCTTGGAGCGTGCTGTGCGTAGAGTGGCGGATGAAGCTGTGAATGAGCGTGACCAGGAACCGTTACGGCAGGAACAGGCATGGGACCAATTTTCATCAGACCCAGCTGTTTCCTCAACACCTGCGGCAGCACAGAGGGGGGAGGAGGAGGAAGAAGAGAAGTCGTGTGCAGAAGACGAGTCAGACTCAGAGGATGATGAGCAAGGTGTTTCTTTGGGGGAGGAGGAGGAGGGGGAGGAGGGGACAGCGGCAGGAGAACAACCGCAGCAGGCGTCGCGAGGGGCTTGTGCTGCTCAACCTTCCCGTGGTATTGTTCGCGGCTGGGGGGAGGAGGTTGACTTACCTGACGTCACTGAGGAAGAGCAAGAGGAGATGGAGGGTACTGGATCCGACTTTGTGCAGATGCAGTCTTTTATGCTGTCCTGCCTGTTGAGGGACCCCCGTATAAAAAACCTCAAGGGGAATGACCTGTACTGGGTGGCCACACTACTAGACCCTCGGTACAGGCACAAAGTGGCGGACCTGTTACCAACTCACCGGAAGGTGGAAAGGATGCAGCACATGCAGAACCAGCTGTCAACTATGCTTTACAATGCCTTTAAGGGTGATGTGACGGCACAACGCCAGCAAGGTACCACTGCCACTAATCCTCCTCCCGTGTCCACGCAGTCAAAGACAGGACGCTCCAGCGATCTCATGGTGATGTCGGACATGCGGACGTTCTTTAGTCCAACGCCTCGCCGTAGCCCTTCCGGATCCACCCTCCACCAACGCCTGGAACGGCAGGTAGCCGACTACCTGGCCTTAAGTGTGGATGTAGACACTGCTGTGAACAGCGATGAGGAACCCTTGAACTACTGGGTGCGCAGGCTTGACCTGTGGCCAGAGCTGTCCCAATTTGCCATCCAACTTCTCTCCTGCCCTGCCGCAAGCGTCCTGTCAGAAAGGACCTTCAGCGCAGCTGGAGGCATTGTCACAGAAAAGAGAAGTCGCCTAAGTCACAAAAGTGTTAAGTACCTCACCTTTATCAAAATGAATGAGGCATGGATCCCGGAGGGCTGCTGCCCGCCCCAAGACTAAGTCAGTCCCCGCACACACAGCATCTCTGCCTGCACGCCGTGTGACTGGCTGCCTGGCCTGCCCCAAGAAGACTAAGTCGCTCCCAGTCCCTCCACACAGCATGTCTGCCTGCAGGCCGCTTGACTACCTTCTCCGCCACCACCAACAGGGTCCGGGACTCCAGGCGGATTGCTGAATTTTTTAGGCCGCTGCTAGCAGCGGCCGCTGTAATAATTTTTCTGGTGCGTGTACATGACTGCCTAATTTTTCTGGCTGCACTGCGGGCAGCTGCAACAACAAAAGAAAAGGCATGTACATGCGCCCATTCCCCTTCGTGATCATTACCTTGCCGTGGTGAAGGGGCTTGCGTATCACAATGAAGCAATGACCGGCGCCTAGATGAGTGTCTCGGGGGGCACACCCACGATAATAAGGTCGTTGCCTCATTGTGGTCAGACCAAATTTGATCAGCTGGACAGTCACTGTTCTGTCATTCAGCTACATCAGCCAGGCGACCATATGGGCTGTAAAGCCACCAAAACCTGCACTCTCGCCATGGTGCGCACCAGTCCAGCACGGCCGTCACTACACAAACAGCTGTTTGCGGTGCGTTACACGGTGAGTTTGGTGTGTCAGTGTGAAGCAGTACCTTAATTACACTACCTGATTGATGTATACACATGCAAGATGTTTGAAAGCACTTTAGGCCTGTCATTTAGCATTCAATGTGATTTCTGCCCTTAAAACGCTGCTTTGCGTCAAATCCAGATTTTTCCCGGGGACTTTTGGCATGTATCCCACTCCGCCATGCCCCCCTCCAGGTGTTAGACCCCTTGAAACATCTTTTCCATCATTTTTGTGGCCAGCATAATTATTTTTTTTTAAAGTTCGCATCCCAATTGAAGTCTATTGCGGTTCGCGAACTTTAACGCGAACCGAACCTTCCGCGGAAGTTCGCGAACCAGGTTCGCGAACCTAAAATCGGAGGTTCGGCCCAACTCTACCTGGGATGTCAGTTAACTGTCAGAGCACCCTGGGATGTCAGTTAACTGTCAGAGCACCCTGGGATGTCAGTTTACTGCCAGAGCATCCTGGGATGTCAGTTTACCTTCAGAGCACCCTGGGATGTCAGTTTACTGCCAGAGCACCCTGGGATGTCAGTTTACTGTCAGAGCATTCTAGGATGTCAGTTTACTGCCAGAGCACCCTGGGATGTCAGTTAACTGTCAGAGCACCCTGGGATGTCAGTTAACTGTCAGAGCACCCTGGGATGTCAGTTTACTGCCAGAGCACCCTGGGATGTCAGTTTACTGTCAGAGCATCCCTGGGATGTCAGTTTACTGTCAGTGCAACCTGGGGTGTCAGTTTATTGTCAGAGCACCCTGGGATGTCAGTTTACTGTCAGAGCACCCTGGGATGTCAGTTTACTGTCAGAGCATTCTGGGATGTCAGCTTACTGCCAGAGCACCCTGGGATGTCAATTAACTGTCAGAGCACCCTGGGATGTCAGTTTACTGTCAGAGCATCCTGGGATGTCAGTTTATTGTCAGAGCACCCTGGGATGTCAGTTTATTGTCAGAGCACCCTGGGATGTCAGTTTATTGTCAGAGCACCCTGGGATGTCAGTTTATTGTCAGAGCACCCTGGCATGTCAGTTTATTGTCAGAGCATCCTGGGATGTCAGTTTATTGTCAGAGCACCCTGGGATGTCAGTTTATTGTCAGAGCACCCTGGGATGTCAGTTTATTGTCAGAGCACCCTGGGATGTCAGTTTATTGTCAGAGCACCCTGGCATGTCAGTTTATTGTCAGAGCATCCTGGGATGTCAGTTTACTGTCAGAGCACCCTGGGATGTCAGTTTATTGTCAGAGCACCCTGGGATGTCAGTTTATTGTCAGAGCACCCTGGGATGTCAGTTTATTGTCAGAGCACCCTGGGATGTCAGTTTACTGTCAAGTAATTTTAACATAATTTCGTGCCGACTTTAGTAGTTAATAGCAAAGCGTCCATACATGTTATCGTCACCAAAATTGCTAGGTGTATTAAGGAGAATAGTGGGAACAATTTTTCAAAAAGACCTTGTCGTTTTTGAGAAACTTGGTTTGAAATATGCAAAGAAAAAAGAATTTTAAATTGTCATTTTTCAGAATTTAAAAAACATTTTTCTTTTGCATTTTAAAATAGATTTTCTCAAAAACTACAAAGTCAGTCTTCCACTGCCAGCTTGACAGGACAAACACTGTATCAATCCTAATATTTACATTTACTGTATGCATCGCACTTTATCTTGTATGTTGCAGGAATGCCGGGTACACACCATGCAATTTCTTGTCAGATCGACAAATTGAATAGATCATTTCCGACAGGTCCGATAAGGTTTCCGATTGATTTGCTGATCGAATTTGTGAAAAACTGATCAGAAAATCGATCGGAAAACAATAGGTAACCTGATCGTACCAGTAGGAAATTATCGAATCAACCCGTCGATCTGACAGGAAATTGCATGGTGTGTACCAGGCCCGGGTTTCATCCTGGTGGGGTCCCTTTTGGGACCATCTACAGTAGGTGTGTTCATATGATCTCATTATGTTATTCCACAGTGTCAGTTTCGCCATTTATCAGGTATTATTGCTGATTACATCCTGCACGGTCAGTGGATGTATTATATACTTTTTTGAGTGTTTTTATTCATATTAAAGGGGTTCTGTGTGTGTGTGTGTGTGTGTGGGGGGGGGGGGGGGTCTGAGGATAAAAACCGCCACTTAAGTGGGACTTCTATCTGCCCCATGTAGCAGTAATGTCCCACGCCGTCCTCCTCCGATCCGCCGTTCCCCACTGCCGGCCCCGGTCTAGCGCGGCACGCCGTCCGACTGCGGCTGCGCAGCCGTGGCCTGCTTGCTCCCGCCCACGTCATCGGAAGCTTACAAGAAAACTTCGTACTGCTCTTGTGCAGTAAGCTTCCGAGGATGTGAACGGCAGTGCGCATTATTCGGCTATGTCAGACGAATAATTGCCCGGTGCCGGAGGCGGGGAACGATGGATCGGAGGAGGACGGCGTGGGACATTACCGCTGCATGGGCAGGAAAAAGCCCCAGGTAAGTGGCAGTTTTTATCCTCAGGACACCCCCCCCCCCCCCCCCCCACACACACACACACACACACACAGAACCCCTTTAAGTGAATTTGACATTTGTGCACGATAAACTCTGTTACCTTTTCAGTGGTGTTTTGTTTCTGGACCGTATGTATTGAAAAAATAATTGCTTGTATTTATTCAAATCCATTGTACACTGCATAGATAATGATGCTGAACTCTCCTCCTCTCGATTTGATCAGAAAGAATGATTGAATCTGGCAGAAATCGAACGTGGCTAACCAATCAATTGATCTGGCACAGAGCATGGTCATCCACCAGGCAACCTGGGCAGGTGCTTGGGGCCTAGTGGGTGTCAAGGGGCCCACCTGCCACCTTCTCTGACCTCTGTCCACTTCAGATAACCAAAAGGACTGCAAGGGGGTGGCAACTTTACTACCTTGCCTAAAGTCCCATTACACCTTAATCCATCTCTGATCTAGCTAGCTGGAATGATCTCACTGAAAAGGGTTTAGTCTGGTGCAGGCCGGCAACTGCTAGCAAATGACGGACCCGGGTTTGTCTCCCCCATGAAATGTGTTGTGTGCCCCCCCCCCCCCCCCCCCCCAAGACCTGTGGTAAGTGCAGTAGCAGCTTAACTGTCCACTGCATCCTTCCTCTAGTATTTTCTCTCCCTTCCCGGGGGCACCTTTACCCTGTAACCCCTTTTGTGGACTGACATCATGTATTCGAGATGGCGATTCAGAAAAGACATTGTAGGAGGCATGTGGAGAATAGGCGAGCTACTTCCACACTCACCACAGGCCTGGAGGACACAGTACATGTGGAGGGGGCCCTGGCAGGCAGAGGTGGCAGCACTAGGTAGATCTCCAACAGATCTCCAACAGTGATGAGCAAAGATGTTGATATTCTTTTCGCATTAACCACTCTGCGACCGCCTAAGGCAGAGTGCCTCTCTCGTTCCTCAATCACGCCATATGGTGTGATCTCGCGAGGAGTGAGATTTGCAGGGATGGAGCGCTCTCTAGAACAAGCTTTGCTTGAAGTGAACACAGGGGGCCACTGCGATCAGCCTGCCAGTCACAATCGGAGCTGGCAGGCTGCTATCTAATTGATAAATTATGTAAAATATGCGTACAGCGCTGTACAGAGTATATTGTCTTGTCGCTTAACTTTCCCTCCGTACAGCCCACAATCTAATCCCTATGGTAGGCTGATGCCTACGTATGTAATATGTAGTGTATGTATCATAGTCTAGGGCTAATTTACTGAGGGGGCGGGGGGAGGTTATAAAAGAAATAGGATATTTCTTTAAAAAAACAATCTTTTTAAATTAATAAAAAAAAAAAAATCTAAATTGCAGCAGCAATCAGATACCTCCAAAAGAAATCTATATTTTGTGAGAAGAAAATTCATTTTAGTGCTACGCTGTAGGACCGAACAATAAACCGTTAAAGTTGTGAAGTGCTGAATTGTGAAAAATGGCCTGGTCACTGGGGGGCATAAACCTCTGGTCCGCAAGAGGTTAATTTTCGCAAACATAGTGTAAAATTCGACTTTTAAAGAGACTCTGTAACAACAAAAACCTCCCCTGGGGGGTACTCACCTCGGGTGGGGGAAGCCTCCGGAACCTAATGAGGCTTCCCACGCCGTCCTCTGTCCCACGGGGGTCTCGCTGCAGCCCTCCGAACAGCCGGCGACAGAGCCGACTGTAGCTTCAATATTTACCTTTGCTGGCTCCAGCGGGGGTGCTGTGGCTGCTTTCGGCACGGAAATAGACGGAAATACCCGATCTCCGTCGGGTCCGCTCTACTGCGCAGGCGCCGGAAACTTGCGCCTACGCAGTAGAGCAGACTGGACGGCGATCGGGTATTTCCGCCTACTTCGGAGCCGACAGCCGTCAGAGCGCCTGCGCAGGAGCCGGGAAGGTAAATATTGACGTCACCGCTGCACGGAGGGCTGCAGCGAGACCCCTGACGGATGGAGGACGGCGTGGGAAGCCTCATTAGGATCCGGAGGCTTCCCCCACCCGAGGTGAGTACCCCCCAGGGGACGTTTTGTCGTTACAGTTCCTCTTTAAGCGAAAATGCCCTCGAAAATCCCTTTGTAATAAGATTTTCATACTTTTCATAAACATTTGTGGTAAAAATAACGTTTTTCTTGAATTTTTTCATCAGCGCAGTTTCTAGGCTAAATTGCACCCAGGGCGAGGTGGTAAAAATTGCTCCCCCCCCCCCTGAGCCAGGTGTAGGTGCCTGCAGTTTAGGTTAGCCAGGTCTAGTTGCACCCAGTATAGGTAGCCAGCTATAGGTCCCCCCAGTATAGGTAGCCAGGCATAGGTGCCCCAGTATAGGTAGCCAGTATAATTGTATAGGTTAGATAGGTAGGTGCCCCCAGTATCGGTTAGATAGGTAGGAGCACCCACTATAGGTTAGATAGGTAGGTGCCCCCAGTATAGGCTAGATAGGTAGGTGCCCGCAATATAGGTTAGATAGGTAGGTGCCCCCCATAATGGAGGTGGGAGTCAGCCGCGGGGAGGGCGGCCCGACTTCTCCCTCCTTTCCCCTCCCTGGGGCAGCCCTCCGTGCTCCCCCCTCCGCTGCAGAGTTAGCGCAGGGAAGCCTTGTATAGAGCAACTCACCTCAGTGCTGGGCCGAAATTACGCATGAGCGTAATTACGCATCGTAATTCAATGTAAATTTACGCGTAAGTGCTACGCGTAACTTACGGTCTTACGCGTAATTATTTACGCGTAAGCAGTTAAGTAGTATCGTAATTACGCTGTCTACTGTGATTGCTAGGTATGCGTAATTTTACGAAGACTTACGCGTAATTTTACGCGTAATTACTAACGTAAAAACTCCCCTTTTCTAAGAGTAGCCAATCAGTCAACATCCTAAGCAACCAATAGTATCATCTCCCGCCCTTCAGTATAAGCGTACATTTTGACGCATACGAATGATGTGTACGCAATAACTGTCACATTGATGGCTATTGCGTACACATCGTCCGTATGCGTCAAAAAATACGCATTAATGGGTATTACGGCACTACGCGTAACATCGTAGTGTAAGCGCCTACATTACGGTATCCTTACGCGTAACTGCGTAAGTTAACGCATAATTACAGTGATGAACCGTAGATAATTTCCTACGCCGTAACCGTAATTGCGTAATGCTTAATAGCGTAAAATTATGCGTAATCATCCGTAAGCGTAGATTTTTCCATTACGACCAGCACTGACTCACCTCCCTGCCGTTCTAATCGCCCATCACTTGCCTCTGGTCTCTGCATAGCCGCTGATACACGCTCTACTTCCATATCAGCGGCTATGCAGAGCCCAGCGGCAAGTGATCGGCGATTGGAATGGCAGGGAGGTGAGTTGCTCTATACAAGGCTTCCCTTGTATAGAGCAACTCGGGCCGCCCTCCTCACAGTTCCCCCCTCCCTCTGCGGTCAGGGTGGTCGCACAGCCTGCATGCCCCTATAAACAGGCTGTCAACGAATGCAAAGCCACCTTAACTGTACACTTTATCAGAAGCGTAGCTAACAACATAGCTCCCAACTGTCCCTCTTTGGGAGCCCTGTCCCTCTGTCCCTCTTTCCTCCTCATTTGTCCCTTTTTCAGGTCTTTGTCCCTCTTTCTATGTAAATATATATATTTCTCTACTAAAAATGTGTTTCATTGACTCTAGACAAGACAAATAACATTTATATCGCGCTTTTCTCCTGGCGTACTCAAAGCGCCAGAGCTGCAGCCACTAGGACGCGCTCTATAGGCAGTAGCAGTGTTAGGGAGACTTGCCTAAGGTCTCCTACTGAATAGGTGCTGGCTTACTGAACAGGCAGAGCCGAGATTCGAACCCTGGTCCCCTGTGTCAGAGGCAGAGCCCTTAACCTTTCCTATCCAGCCACTCTAAACTTTATTCCCATCCTTTAAATTGATATGTTACTAATTTTGAAATGTTAATATGAAGGAAAAGGAACAGGGATAGAAAGGACCAGAGTAGTTTGAATTATAAAACATATTTTTCTTATGAAAGCCTTATGGTATGCGTGACTAGGGGTGTGACGGGGCGTGATCAGGGGTGTAGCTTAAGTGACCCTCTTTCTCATCTCAAACAGTTGGGCAGTATGGCTAACAAATACATGAAGTGGGAGAGAAATTTGCAGTCATCCGGGCAGCTTGCAGATCATGACACATACGCAGTCTCTTAGCGACACATTTCATAATGAACAAATTGGCAATCAAGTTAAGAAATCCGAATGATGATTCACCATGACTGTGTAATTCCCAATTAAAATGTCAGCTCCTGCTGATGACTGGGCGCCGTGAGTAAGCAAGTAATTGGAGAGGGTCAAACCTTCCCCGGGCAAACCTTCATCTTCTCAGCTGTCTATAATTTTATTTACGTCCGTCGTTCAGTCTGGGCCAAGTGATGTCACAAGAAAGCGAGTGGCCGCATATTATAAAGTGACTGCATTACACATTAGCCAAAATAAACATATAGCATGAGAAACACCCATTCATGTAGGAACTTGTCTTCCATGAAGAAATCCATGGGTCATATTTATGAATGATTTCATATGTAAATACACACAAGCTTCACATTACACAATTTGGCGCTAGTCTAGGGGACCCAGCAGCAGGGCCGGCGCTACCATTAAGGCAAAGGAGGCAGCTGCCCCAGGGCCCCAGAGCTTGTAGGGGCCCCCAGTGGCTACAAGAGGAAATTTTTTTTTTCAAAATCGGCCTTATAGTTTTTGAGAAAATCGATTTTAAAGTTTCAAAGGAAAAAAAACACATTTAAAAACCTGCCGACTTTAATGGTTAATAGCAAATCCACCTTAAATGCTAGAAACCCTAAATGTGCAGGGTATGTTAAGGAGATCATTAGGAATAAGAGGAAAAAACAATTTTTCAAAAAGACCTTATAGTTTTTGAGAAAATCGATTTTAAAGTTTCGAAGGAAAAAAAGTATACTTTTAAATGCGATAAATGTCACTTTTAGTAGCAAACCTAACGGTAGTGTAATTTTACATGCATCAAACGAAAGCGCAATAAATTCCCTGACGGGGTTTCCAGGGGGTCTATACGCAGCCGCAGCGCTTTGGCCAGGGATCGCTATACAACCGCAATATGGCTGTATGAAGATCCCTGGCATGTTTTCCTATTTTCCCAATTTTTTTTTTTATGTTTAGAGTGTGGGAATTTAAAAAAAAATTGTGGGCTCCCCCCCCCCTGAAACTTTTTAACCCCTTGTCCCCCATGCAGGCTGGGATAGCCAGAATGTGGAGCTTTGACCGATTGGGACTTCACACCCTGACTATACCAGCTGCAAAAAAGGTCCCCTAATGCCGATTTTTTGTTCCGGGGTATATGTTGGGGGGGCCCCCAGGTTTATTTTGCCCTGGGGCCCCATTGTTGCTTAAACCGGCCCTGTCTGCGGGAGACCATTAGAAGCCCCTGGTAAGTTCAACTCATTTTCCCCCGACCCCCTACAGTATCCCTTTAAAGCAAGTCTGAAGTGAGAATAAAAATAAAAAACAGATACCTAAGTATATAGAGTCCTATAGAGCCTTCCTGTTCTCCTCACAGTCTCCTCCTTCTCCTACAGGCTCCTCCGTTTCAATCTTCCACCGCAGGAGACTTTGGAAGCACTCGGGTTCCTGAAGACGGGCGGCTCTGTACTGCGAGTGCACGAGAGAAGGCCCATCTTTAGAAGCCCGAGTGCTTCCAAAGACTGCCGAAGCCAGCCCAACCTGGAAGAAAGCAGTCTATGACCGAACGGTCATAGATTGCAAACGGGAGAGCCTGCAGGGGAATGCGGAGACTGGGAGGAGAACAGGAAGGCACTATAGGAACCAAAGCCTTCCTTCTCCTTAGGCGAGTATCTGTTTTTTTATTTTTATTCTCACTTCAGACTCCCTTTCAGAAGAGAATGCTGTACTTGGCAAATGTTAGAAGGAAATAAGGGAGTATCTAAATAGAAAGTTTTGTTTTCTTTCCAGAGGTGACTGAGCAATGAATAAAGGATGAGTCTGATGTTCCCCCTTTACAAGCAGACCACTATGAATAAGCATGTGTCAGTGCCTGTCTGAAGAGTGGAAGGCCCTATGACAGGTCTGCAGCTGTCACTGGAACCACCTTGGGGAGTGTATGGCCCAACTTGACAGTCACCAGAAGTTCCCACATGCCATCCCACCACCAGTAAGCAGCTGTGCTAAACCTTCAGGCAAAGGCTACTCATACAAGACAAAAGGTCAGGGCCACAGGGTCAGCTTTACTGGTGATAAACTAGCTAAGCCTGGAGAAACTGGGATTCCTGAAGGTCGGAGGGAGGTTGGGTCAATCACTGAGAGGTCTTATCAGGATACAAAGGTCTGGAAACACAAGTGTTTACCTCTGTGATGGAAGCCATAGGCATTAAAGAAAAACCTGAGCTGAAAAATATAAGTTAAAATAAACATACGCACGTCAATAGTTACCTACCGCATAGTTTACTCATCAATCTCTTTCTCTTCTCTAGCATTCCGTTTGTCCATGTAGATGGAATTCTCTATTTTAAAAATGGCGCTAACACGATAACTACTTCCAAGTATGCGCTTCGTGAATCTGCAACCAGGGCCGGCGCTGCCATTGAGGCAAAGGGGGCAATTGCCCCATGGCCCCAACCACTCCAGGGCCACTCACGCCACGGAACCCACCACGTGGCTTCTGACTGACTGCCCTCACCCATGTACAGTATTGTGTAGTGCAGGTATCATAGTCTAGGGTAGTGTTGGGCGAACTAAGAGCGCATGGCCGAACGTTCCCCGAACGTTCGGCTAGCGCTGTGATTGGCCGAACGGGTCACGTGGTTCGGACCCGAACGCGCTCTGATTGGCCCAACTGTCACGTGGTTCGGGTAAATAAATACCCGAACCACGTCATATCTCCGCCATTTGTCTGTGGGTTTAGCTTTGGGTAGGCAGGCAGGGTAGCTCCTGCCACGCTAGCCAGGGTCCCCCCAGTCATTGTGTCGCTGCTGGGAATAGTAGTACACCGCTCACTCAGCCACACTATATAGCATTCTGTTTACTGCCACTCTGTGTACCTCGCTCAGCCACACTATATAGCATTCTGTTTACTGTTCTGTGTCTGCTGGGAATAGTAGTACACCGCTCGCTCAGCCACACTATATAGCATTCTGTTTACTGCCACTCTGTGTACCTCGCTCAGCCACACTATATAGCATTCTGTGGCCTTCTCCTCCTGCGCCTCCTCCTGTTCCATCACGTCTGCTGCTGCTGGGTTAGCGTTGCCGGTCCCTGTTTATGGAACCTCTCATCTTTATTACATTTATGACTGCATGGCGGTAAAAAGCATGCTATCCGCACGCTTCTTGTCCTCATGCAAGGCCTGGGTTGTTGTGTCTCAAAGCGTGGCCTTCTCCTCCTGCGCTTCCTCCTGTTCCATCACGTGTGCTGCTGCTGCTGCTGGGTTAGCGTTGCCGGTCCCTGTTTATGGAACCTCTCATCTTTATTACATTTATGACTGCATGGCGGTAAAAAGCATGCTATCCGCACGCTTCTTGTCCTCATGCAAGGCCTGGGTTGTTGTGTCTCAAAGCGTGGCCTTCTCCTCCTGCGCCTCCTCCTGTTCCATCACGTGTGCTGCTGCTGGGTTAGCGTTTCCGGTCCCTGTTTATGGAACCTCTTATCTTTATTACATTTATGACTGCATGGCGGTACAAAGTATGCTATCCGCACGCTTCTTGTCCTCATGCAAGGCCTGGGTTGTTGTGTCTCAAAAAGCGTGGCCTTCTCCTCCTGCGCCTCCTCCTGTTCCATCACGTGTGCTGCTGCTGGTGCTGGGTTAGCGTTACCGGTCCCTTTTCCTGGAACCTCTTCTCTGTATTACATTTATGACTGCATGGCGACAAAAAGCATGTTACCTGTGCAAAGAAACATGACATTTTCCACATTTAAAAGACAGTTTTTCCTTTGAAACTTTACAATCAATTTTCTCAAAAACTATAAGCTCTTTTTCAAATATTTTTTTTCCTCTTGTACCCACTCCCAAGGTGCACATACCCTACAAATTTTGAGTATGTGGCATGTAAGGAAGCTTTACAAAGCACGAAAGTTTGGGTCCCCATTGACTTCCATTATCTTCGGAGTTCGGCGCGAACACCCGAACATCGCGGCGATGTTCGGCGAACGTTCGCGAACCCGAACATCTAGGTGTTCGCCCAACACTAGTCTAGGGCCAATTTAGGGAGAAGCCAATTAACTTATCTGTATGTTTTTGGGATGTGGGAGGAAACTGGAGTACCCTGAGGAAACCCACACAGACAAAGGGAGAACATACAAACTCCTTGCAGATGTTGACCTTGCTGGGATTCGAACCAGGAGCCCAGCGCAGCAAGACGAGAGCGCTAACCACTACGCCAACCATACTGCCTTATATATTATAGTACCATATTGTATCTTAATTCAGTCAATGACTGGGAGTCATTTTCTGTCTAAGCTAGACTAAAATGCACAGTGCTCATTATACAGGGATTTGCATGAAATAATCAGGCAACAGCTTGCACAGGAGGCATAGGTCTCACCAGTTAGTGCAGGTAAAATACTGATAGTGGGCTCCTCTGTCCACATTTCTGTGCAGCGTGGATAATACTGTAACATTGCAGGCATGCACAGGCAAGTCACAGATGACAGGCAATTCCCTCAGTTATCAGGCAGCAGTTTACACAGGAAGCATAGGTCTCACCAGTTAGTGCAGGTACAATACTGATAGTGGGCTCGTCTGTCCACATTTCTGTGCAGCCTGGATGATACTGTAGCGATGCAGCCATGCACAGGCAAGTCACAGATAACAGGCAATTCCCTCAGTTATTAGGCAGCAGCTTACACGGGAAGTATAGGTCTCACCAGTTAGTGCAGGTACAATACTGATAGTGTGCTCCTCTGTCCACATTTCTGTGCAGCCTGGATGATACTGTAGCGTTGCAGCCATGCACAGGCAAGTCACAAATAACAGGCAATTCCCTCAGTAATCAGGCAACAGCTTGCACAGGAAGCATAGGTCTCACCAGTTAGTGCAAGTACAGTACTGATAGTGTGCTCCTCTGTCCACATTTCTGTGCAGCCTGGATGATACTGTAGCGTTGCAGCCATGCACAGGCAAGTCACAGATAACAGGCAATTCCCTCAGTAATCAGGCAGCAGCTTGCACAGGAGGCATAGGTCTCACCAGTTAGTGCAGGTACATTACTGATAGTGGGCTCCTCTGTCCACATTTCTGTGCAGCCTGGATGATACTGTAGCGATGCAGCCATGCACAGGCAAGTCACAGATAACAGGCAATTCCCTCAGTAATCAGGCAACAGCTTACACAGGAGGCATAGCTCTCACCTGCTGATGCTTTGGAGGTAATCATCTCAGGCCCAGAGCAGTGTGCAGATAGTGAGCAGGCCAGTGATGACCCAGCATTTACGCTTATACATAATTATAATTTGTAAATTCAATTCGTATAGTGATTCGTAATTTCGCCTAATATTTCGAGTAATTTTTGCGTAATTTGAGAAAATTGATTTTAAAAATGCAAAGAAAAAATAGTTTTTCAACTAAAAAACACAGTTTAAAAAACATTTTTCTTTGAATATTTAAAATCGATTTTCTCAAAAAACTACAGTCTTTTTGAAAAATTATTTTTTTTTTTTTACTTGTACCCACTATTCTCTTTAATATATGTAGCAATTTTGGTAGCAATAGCGTGTATGAGGGCTTTGCTATTAACCGCTAAAATAGGCACGAAAATTATGCGAAATTATGATATACTGTTATTACATACGAAATTACGATTTTCTCTGAAATTTCGAATTACGATTACAATTACGATTTTGCAGATGCTAAATTTTGCAGGTGCAAAATTTCGGCCCACCACTGGAGCAGGCTACAAGTGGCTGCCAGCCCGCCCACCAATCTCGGCTCCCGGGCCCCCGTCTGATGTATGACGCATGAGCCCGCCCACTTTCCACTATAGCCAGATACGGAATACGGCAGGGGCCAAAAAAACCTGGTTTACTATGACAGAAGTTCTATTATATCAGGGCGATACTTCCATATACTTATAATGGGGCTTGGCCGGGACCTGGACATTTAGTTTACTATAGCCAAAGTTTTACTATAACAGAGTTGACTATAATGAGATTATACTGTAGTAATAATAATTGGTTGTAGGGCCTGCTATCAACTACTGAATTCACACTGAGGTTTGCAACAGTGTCATAAGATAAAAAGAAGCTGCAAACTGTTAGGGCAGGTTCACACTCGGGCGCCTGTGGGACCATTGTCACAGCAGAGCTTGCGATTCCTATAAATGCATGCACCACCCAGGGGTGGAAGAGGGGTGATGGAGTAGTCTCTTCCATCTCTTCCATCACCACCAGGTGGTGCAGTAACACTGACATGGTCTCCTGGATCTCGATGACATGTCATGTCATCGGATGTGAATAAACATACATATATCCAGGCACATCGCCTCTAGTTAGGACATTAAATAAATTATTAGGGAAAGGGAGGTGCTGAAGGGGGTGTGGCTAGAAAACAGCAAAAATCTATTAACCCTTCGCACACTCACATGCAAATGTTCAAACAATTGCATTCACAGATTCACTCATCCAGGCACAACTGTTATCCCTACAGCTAAATTAAAAGCCAGGGTTTTAGTTCACAGAAGAATGCATTCTTATGCTTAATCACCTATACTGCGCAGAAGTACCCAGGTAAACATGGATGAGTGAATCTGTGAATGCAATTGTTTGAACATTTGCATGTGAGTGTGCGAAGGGTTAATAGATTTTTGATGTCATCGGATGTGAGCGGGATACTGCCATGTGCGGTTCCTGAGTTTGAAAATTGGATTGAGGGATCAATGGCTTTATGTTGCCCAGACGTTTGATGTGGTTGTGTATTCATTATACAGATTTGTATCAATATATGTGGAGGCCTGATGAAGGGTCTTTCCCAAAACAAGTCGACAATGGCCTCAATTCACTTAGCAGTTTAGACTAGTCTACTGATGGTTTTTAGTCTACTGATGGTTTGATCAGTTGCATCAAAGTGGAATTCACCATTACCAAATGTTTTAGACCTGTTTTTAGACCTGGTCTAAACTATTTGGTAATTAGGTGGGTAAAGCAAGGGAAATGATCAAAAGATGCAATTCACAAACAAGTAGCTATGACTGACATCCTTCTTCTCTGATGAGCTCTCCTATGCATACAATTAAACTCCTGCATAATTCATTCAAAAGGTTCCATCCTCACATCTAAAATACCTCACAGAATTACTTTACCGACAGAAATCAGCTGGTCTAATCTCTGTCAGAAAAAGTGGGCGTGGTTACTCCTCGTTTGCCTTTGCGAATTGTGTAATTACTGAATGTTAGACCAGGTCTAAAAACAGGGCTTAAACATTACACCAAACCATCAGTAGACTAAATACCATCTGTAGACTAGTCTAAACTGCTTGGTGAATTGACTGAGACCTGTCGCCTTGATGTTAACCACTGCACTAATCTCGATGTTAATCACCTCTGTATATACGCTATTCTCTACTATGGAATATGTTATCTGAAGGACACATTATATGAATATTTTGCATATATGTGTCTTCTGGGATTAATAAAGATTTTTTGTACTTTTTTGCATATAAACCTTTTGGGGTTTCTTCAAGTTTCTTCATTATATCCTTGTGCTGGTATAAATGTATTGAAGGTGTTGTGGCACACCTCGAAGGATATTATATTTTTTTCTTTTTCTCCCAGTAAGTGAACTACTATGCTTAGGAGAACTCATGGAGCAGCATGTGATTAGATTGATCAGCTGATAGATTTGTAACACTCTGATTTGCTAATCATGATCATGAGGTAACCCAGGAAGTAGTCATCACAGCAAAGCAGAACCTTACAAATCTATCAGCTGATCAAACTGATCGCATGCTTCTCCATGAATTCTCCTCAGCATTGCCATTCCTACTTGTGACATGCTGCAAGGTCCATTGGTTCATACGGTAAAATTTGTGGTCACTAGTCTACTTTAGGGGACCCAGCAGGAAATCTCATAAGGAACAGTTCTCCAATCACAGCTCTCCAATTGGCTGAATAGTGTGGGCGGGGTTTACTACAACCTTATCTGAAACCTTGCAGTTCCAGAGGGTGCTGTCCACCCAATCACGTTACCAGAAGTTTCCTACGAGGTTGAGGTTTCCTGCTGGGCAGGGCCGGTTTAAGCAACAATAGGGCCCCAGGGCAAAATAAACCTGGGGGCCCCCCCCCAACATATACCCCGGAACAAAAAATCGGCATTAGGGGACCTTTTTTGCAGCTGGTATAGTCAGGGTGTGAAGTCCCAATCGGTCGAAGCTCCACATTCTGGCTATCCCAGCCTGCATGGGGGACAAGGGGTTAAAAAGTTTCAGGGGGGGGGGGGGAGCCCACAATTTTTTTTTTAAATTCCCACACTCTAAACATAAAAAAAAAAATTGGGAAAATAGGAAAACATGCCAGGGATCTTCATACAGCCATATTGCGGTTGTATAGCGATCCCTGGCCAAAGCGCTGCGGCTGCGTATAGACCCCCTGGAAACCCCGTCAGGGAATTTATTGCGCTTTCGTTTGATGCATGTAAAAGTACACTACCGTTAGGTTTGCTACTAAAAGTATACTTTTTTTTCCTTCGAAACTTTAAAATCGATTTTCTCAAAAACTATAAGGTCTTTTTGAAAAATTGTTTTTTCCTCTTATTCCTAATGATCTCCTTAACATACCCTGCACATTTAGGGTTTCTAGCATTTAAGGTGGATTTGCTATTAACCATTAAAGTCGGCAGGTTTTTAAATGTGTTTTTTTTTCCTTTGAAACTTTAAAATCGATTTTCTCAAAAACTATAAGGCCGATTTTGAAAAATTTTTTTCCTCTTGTAGCCACTGGGGGCCCCTACAAGCTCTGGGGCCCTGGGGCAGCTGCCTCCTTTGCCTTAATGGTAGCGCCGGCCCTGCCCGCAGACATCCTGTGCTGCGCAGCCACTCACCGATGCTCTGGCCCCGCCTCCAGTTCACTTCTGGATTTCAGACTTTAAAGTCTGAAAACCACTGCGCCTGTGTTGCCGTGTCCTTGCTCCCGCTGATGTCCCCAGGAGCGTACTGCACAGACACAGATACTGGGCCTGCGCAGTATGCTCCTGGTGACATCAGCGGGATCGAGGACACGGCAACGCGGGCTCAGTGGTTCTCAGACTTTAAAGTCTGAAATTCCAGAAGTGAACCGGAGCTGGGGCCGGAGCATCGGTGAGTGGCTGCGCAGCACAGGATGTCTGCTGGGGACCATTAGAAGCCCCGGGTAAGTTCAACTCATTTTCCCCCGACCCCCTACAGTGTCCCTTTAAAGTAAACCTGTGCTCTCCCACAGAGCCGGATCATCCACAAGTTATTTCTATGCAGCTGCCTAGGGCCAGAAGAGAGTCTAGGGGCCAGGTGGATGCTAGCCCCCACCAAATCTAACTAAAAAGCCGGGTGATCAACAGCGCTGGGCAAAAAGTGTTATCTTGCCTAGGGCCCCATTTCATCTTACCTTTTCTGGTCTCCCAAAGAAAAAAAGTTTGATACTTACCTCACTAGGGGGAAGCCTCTAGATAGCTCAGGGGCTTCCCCAGTCTTCCAAAGCCCCTCCATTCCTGCGCTGGGATCCCTTTTGCAATCTCCGGCATTGAAGGCAAAAATTGCTTGCGGCAGTGATCCTCCACTGTGCAGGCGCAAAGTCCAGCCTGTGGAACAGTAAGGAGCACAGCCTTTCTTCTCCGTGCTACTGCACAGGTGTGGCTGTCTGGCACCTACACATTACACATGGAGAGGAGCTCAACTGTGAAGAGAAAGTAAGTCTAGGCCGGCAGCGGTGTGATCGAGGCCATTGGGGAAACCTCTGGCTCATCCTGAGGTGGCCCCCTACTGACGTAAGTATGAAACATTTTTTTTTTTTTTAAGTTTCAGGTTTACTTTAGGGCCTCTTTTACACTTGTAGGCTAAACCTGCAAAAGCAATGAAAGTCTATGGAGACTTTCTCACTTAGGGGTCGATTCACTAAAGCGGGATAACTGCTATCACATTATCACGCGATCTGCCGCGATCATGTGCGTGCTTCACGTAAACGCGCACGTGATCGCACGCAAAGCTCCGCTTATCATGTGGAGTAACCTCTTGCGCGTGCAAAGGTTTGCGCGCGGTAGATCGCGTGATAACCGCTGTGATAGCAGTTATCACGCTTTAGTGAATCGACCCCTTACTGTGGTCCCTTGCGGTGCGCCCGAAAGTGTCCAATTCGACACACGTACTGTAAACGATGGAGAGCGTGCATCGTGGCGTGCATGCATGGACAGACAAAAATCCCAGGGATTCCCAGTGATGTACTTCTTGCTCAGAAGGGCGTACATCACTGAGTGAAGGGCAGCGCTATGCATATAAACCTGTCAGCGCACTCTGCAGCATGTTTGTTATTTTCTGCGTTGGGGTGGGAGGAGCATTGCATCCCCACCGCAAGGCAAAAAATAAGTATAAAGCCGGCATAAAGGGAAACTAAAGTGAATGTAAAGTGTCCTGCAGCTGTACCCTCCGAAAGCTGCATGCGCTGCCCCAGGCTCCTCAACTGCGCTTCCGTGGCCGGGAGCATTCTGCGTTTGTACAGGTCATTAAAAGTGGTACTGCACATGCACTGAAGGAACGCTCCCGTCCACGGGAGAGAGGCTGCGCATGACCAGTAGTCCGCAACTGGGCCAGTTGGCCAGGTGTTGGAGGCACAGCGGCTGAATGGAAGAGTGTTTAACAATGGCAAGGAACCAGGAGGACTGCAGGGGGCTGGAAGAAGCCTCAGTTAAGTTAAAGTGTACCAGAGATGGTACACTGGCCTTTATTTATACTTACCTTGGGCTTCCTCCAGCCCCATGAGCACCAGGGCTTCCCTTGTTGTCCTCTTCAGGCCCTTAGTTCTGGCGTAAAGACTCCCAGTATTCTGGTCAGTTGCCACCAGCCGTCGGCTTCTTTGCATGCACAGCTCAGCCGCTCACGTACCCCTGCCCCTCTCCTGTCCCCTGGAGCGAATGGGTCGAGCCGCGTATGCACAGAAGGCCGCAACTGTTCGGATTACCGGGAGTCATAGCCGCTGAAAGGAGGGGCCGAGGAGGACTGCGAGGGAGGCCACAGATCTCATGGGGCTGGAGTAAGCCCCAGGTAAGTATAAATAAGGCCTAGGAAACCATCTCTGGTGCCATTTAAAAAGGCCACATTACACTTTAGGTTCCCTTTAAAGCTCAACTAATCTCAAAATTAAAAAAAAGGCTCATTCTAATAGCAATCAGGATGATAAGTGAATATAAACAGTGTACAGCAGCAAAATGGTGTATGGAGGACCAAATGTGACGGGAATTCCACTGCAGCTCTTATCCTCTCCTGTCTGGAATTAGCTGGTGAGTGCATCGATCAGATGTAACACTCATGGTTGGAAGAACAATAGATGTCAGACTACACTTCCTAACACTCCATCAATACAGTAATGCAGTAGGACTAATTCATAAAGCATTATGCTGTCCCGCATGGATTTGTGGAGGTTACTTTACAAGATTAAAAGTTTACATATGTAAGTAAAAGTTTACAAGCAGCCCCGGATTTGCACAGATGTCCTGGCACCCTAGACTTCGCCCTTCATGGACCTACAAACTCTTGCCGAAATGCACCGCAAGTGTGCTGGCTGTCCCAGCTGTCACTCCACCCTTACTTCCCTTGCCCCTCATAGCTACAGGTTCCACTTAGTATTAGGTAGACAGACGTACCCTCATGATTAAGTAGCTAGAGGTGCCCCCAAGTATTAGGTAGCTAGAGGATCCTCAGTATTAAGTAGCTAGAGGTGCCCCTGACTGAAGGGAGATCTTGTCAGGGGATTGCTGAGAGCTGGGTGAGTAACCTCTCATTACACACTTATTAGGATTCTACATAGGGGAGGATGGAGGGAGCCACTAGGGTAGGGAATTGAGCTGCCTTTCCATCATCAGGCACCTGTAGGCATGTGCCTACAATGCCTTATGGTAAATTCGGCCCTGTTAACAAGCGTAAATACTTATCACTCTAAACATAACACCTGTTAACTATATAACACATAAAGTAACGAGTGAGTGAGCTGTCCCCCCATTGAATTTCCATGCCTTCGGGACTACTTGTCCTAAGCTAGATTCTTGTCAGTGACAGCACCGACTAACAGCCTGGGCCCAAATCATATTGGATGAAAAAATATACAGCCTACTGATTACCAGATCGATCAGGAGCATATTATACATGCTGAAAACAACGATCAAAATACTAGCTGTCATTCTATATGTAGGTCCTTTCCATTCATTTTTTAACCAATAGCCATTCATAAATCTGATTGAAATTTGAAAACAATTCCATACATGTATACACTAGCTTTCTTTTATATCCAATTGATGTCAGATCTGAATAGTGATCTGGTAACACACTTCACATGTGAAGTGAAAATTGCATGATTTGTACCTTCCTGAAGGGAGCCATACACTGTATCATTTCTTTGACCAATTACATGTTCAATTAGACAAAAACATCTAATGGATCGTAAAGTGAATTGAATTATTTACGTTATTATGATCGAAACAGTGAACTGAAATATTGGTTTAAGGTTTTCGTAATTACGACTGAAAGCAAAATAAAGCTGTTGATCTTATTAACAGAGAGGTAATCTTACCGCTCTTGAAGAATTTGGACCAGCCTATTTTATTTGAGCACATAAAATTGACAACAAATGCTTATGCTTGCTACACAGCCAAAGCAGTTAAAGAGACACTGAAGTCTCTTAAAAATCATCTTTTTTATTACAAAATCCTGTGTAACATTACTGTCCTAACTAAAACGCAAAATCCACGACTTTCTTGGTCGTGGATTTTGCTGCTGTTGGAGGCAGAGCTTTCAGCCGCAGCTCTGCCTCCATTCGCGTCTATCAGCGACGGATCTCCGCCTCTCCCCGCCCCTCTCAGTGAAGGAAGCTGGGAGGGGCGGGGGAGAGGCGGCAATCCGGGCTGACAGACGCGCTGAGAGGCAGAGCTGTGGCTCATAGCTCTGCCTCTCACAGAAGCTCTGCCCGGATTGCCCCCCCCCCCGGGGAGTTTGGGGGGATTTAGTTAGATTACAGCAGTGGGGATGCGGCGGTTTAGGTACGGCAAAAATGTTACACAGGATTTTGTAATAAAAAGAGGATTTTTAAGAGACTTCAGAGTCTCTTTAAGGCACCAGTTTTTTCACTGATCTGGGGAAACGGGCAAGCACCCGCGATATGCGTTGTCAATTATATGTGCTCAAATAAAATACCTTTTTTCAATAGACTGGTCCAAATTCTTCAAGAGTGGTAAGGCTACCTATCTGTTTATAGGAGCTTTATTAGCCTATCTTTTAAGCACTGGGCGCCTCCATCCCTGTTTTAGTGTCTTGTCATACCTCTGTACAGGTGACAGTTTTTTATTCTGTACTAAAGAACTTCAGGATGCGACAACCATTTCCTGTTACAGACCTGGAAAACCGAGCTAACTTCCAGCCTGCTCTGACAGTGGTTGCAAGGATTTGGTCTCCTGGTCTCCTTCTGTCTTTTAGATGAGCCTGGGGTTGTTCCAACCACAGGAACCAGCAACACAAGACACCACCAGCAAGATGGTCTGTCAGGAACCGGCCCACGGCACGCCTACGTATACGGTTCCCGACTGCGGGTTTGACCAGATCAAGCGGGGGACAGCCTTATTCAAGTTACAAACAAGGCTGTGACCCCTAAAAAGCTTCTTATTGCCACCACTAGCGGTTCCTAGACACGTCAACTCAGCTGTCGAGTGCTCAACACGCAATCTGCGTTTTCATATTCGGGTCAGCTTTGCGCTTAGGCCGAATACGGGAACGCCACGCACCCACACACACAGTACAGTTGTACAGTAACACAGCACAATCAGGCACTGATTTGTAATGCAAGTTACACTGTCGTGCAGCAAAACCACTAACAGTCGTTCCGAACGATACTGTTAGCCACTCCCACTCTGCTGTCGAGCGCAGAAGTGCCCCATACACACTATGCATTTACAATTTCATATGGTAGTATTGCTCAAGCATACAATTAGGCATGGACTTATGCACAGTTACACTGCAGTCTCCTCTAGGCTATGAGTGTTAGTTTAGTACAGCAGAAGTCAAGCTTATTAAATAATAATTTAATATTCCGGGAAAAAAAGTGGAACACTGCAGAACAGAGTATATACAAACGATTACAAAAAAAACGAAATAAAAAGTTACAAAATTAAGAGTTTACAAAGATAAAAGTACAAAAATACACACGAAACAAGTTGCAAAAATAAAAATGGGATAAACGTAAAGTGAACTTTTACCATCGCAAATGTCCAACCGTGGAGAGATGCGGATTTACCGATTTCCTCGGGATCATCTCTAGCGATGAGCTACTCTCGGGAGAAGATACCTGTGACTGTTCTGGACCAACTTAAATAGTCTGAAGTATCCCCTGGGGCATTTAATGTCCAGCCCCCAGGAACTGATGCAATTTCCCCGTTTGTGACATCACCGAATGCTTGTCATAATCTTCCTGTGATATGCAAACTTCAAAGGGTTCCTGTTTCAGCTTTTTGAAGGTTGCAGATTTCACAGGTAAGATTGTATCCTGAGAACAACAAGTATCCTGTTTACACTTACAGATTTCAAAGCAATTCCACTTCCAGCCCAATATTCAGACGAAGAGGTAGCCGAACTCCTGTGTGGGCTTCAACCTGGCCGGGTAAATGTCTAAGTAAGTGTTTCCTTCCTAGTGGCTAGGTAGACAGTTCCTAATTACTGTCCAGGTTCCTTTGTCTATTGAAGGTGACTGGTCTATTCAATGAAGACAATGGCAGTTTCCGTGATCTCTGCCCTGAATGCAAATTTAATCTACATACAGACATTATCCAGGTGACACCTTCCAAAAGCCAGACTGGCTGACATACCTACACCGCTGACATATACAGCAGATTAGAAAAATGATAGAAATATACTCCTGTATTCCTTACATCCTCAGCCTCATAACTAGTTGCTATATTCCTGACAGTCCAGAGCAGCATTGATATTATTTATTATTATTTTTGATTTATAAAGCTCCAACATATTCAACGGCGCTGTACAGAGAAGAAACAAACATGCGGTACATAATAACACAGACAAATGGTATACACCAATATACAAAATACAGAATTGATACAAAATACAGAATTGGTAATGACAGTGACAAAAGTAACATGATGAATAAACTTTATAATGAATTCCAAGACACAAAAGGGGAGAGAGCCCTGCCCTTGCGAGCTTACAATCTACAGAAATAGGGGGAAACAAAAGGGTGGGGTTGTATACAATAATCATACATAGAGGCAGTGTGTTTTAGGATATCTAGTAGGAGGGCAACTCAGCCAGAGGTCAAAGGGGGAATGGCCTAAGGTAGAGAGTACGCTTGACGGAAAAAGTGAGTTTTGAGAGAGCGTTTAAAGGTAAGAAAGGTCGGAGAGTGACGGATGTGTTGTGGGAGGGCATTCCAGAGGAGGGGCAAAGCACGGGGTGAATCCTGTATATGTGAATGTGAGGAGGTAATTCTAGAGGAGGACAAAAGAAGGTCATGATATCAGCCACATATACCATTATTATATCACCAGCTAGATATTTTGTGCATAAAAGATATGCAAGCATCAGAAGACACCTGCTGGGCATACATTATACAAGCCATGTTTGTAGACATGTGCAGCGCTGCTCCTTTATTGGGCAATCATTACATCCATATGTTCTGTATACTGTTTATTCCTGTTTATCTCAGCATTCGTGAACATTATGTAATGCCGGCAGCCCATGTTTGCGTTTCATAACATTCTGTGATATGTGTCATCGCTGCTGGAGGCTTTTGTGAGCTGCTCTTTAGTAAAAGCATAAGTACAGTTCTGTAGTCCACGTTACAAGGTACAGTCTAGGTTGTCATTAAGAACAGCTATCGTTATCCACCGTTCTGTACATGTGCTTGTGAACAGAGCCACAATTCAATGTACTACCTGAAAGGACATTTTTTTTATAAGTATTAAAGCTGGATTGTCAGCCACAAAATCAAATTCCATTTACCCACTGCTCTGTGTTTATTATGTAGTCTGCATCCTGACCCTGCATTACAAGCATTTCAATATAATCATAAATGTTCCAGCTGTAATGAATCTTATCACAGTCAGCCCAGCTCTATTTTGGTACATTTCCAGGATTAGGAAAGCTTGTTTTCTCCCTTAGCCACATTCCTGTTTCTCACTGATTGGCTGAGGGCAGTTCAGTTTGACATGAAGCTGCAAAGCAGACTCATCTGCAAAGCAGAGGGAGATACACCTCACCCCTCTGCAGACTAGGAGAAAAAAAGAGTAAGGGAAGAAATTACATCAGGATTGACTTCAGCCAGAGGCCATAAAGATGGAAATTGCCTGGAACAGTTTTTATCTTTATTTACTATATGAAATTCACTCAAATCAAAACGTGGACAGTACAATAAATATGTTATGTAAGTAGAACAAGTATTTATATACTCATTTATGTGGGCTTTTTTTCCTGGGATAGTATGGCTGTACCTGCTGCTTTACGGTTACATAGTTACATAGTTATTTTGGTTGAAAAAAGACATACGTCCATTGAGTTCAACCAGTACAAAGTACAACACCAGCCCGTCCCCCACATACCCCTGTTGATCCAGAGGAAGGCGAAAAAACCCCCACAAGGCATGGTCCAATTAGTCCCAAAAGGGAAAAATTCCTTCCTGACTCCAGATGAAAATCAGATAAAATCCCTGGATCAACATCATTAGGCATAACCTAGTAATTGTAGCCATGGATGTCTTTCAACGCAAGGAAAGCATCTAAGCCCCCTTTAAATGCAGGTATAGAGTTTGCCATAACGACTTCCTGTGGCAATGCATTCCACATCTTAATCACTCTTACTGTAAAGAACCCTTTCCTAAATAAATGGCTAAAACGTTTTTCCTCCATGCGCAGATCATGTCCTCTAGTCCTTTGAGAAGGCCTAGGGACAAAATGCTCATCAGCCAAGCTTTTATATTGCCCTCTGACGTATTTATACATGTTAATTAGATCCCCTCTAAGGCGTCTTTTCTCTAGACTAAATAAACCCAGTTTATCTAACCTTTCTTGGTAAGCGAGACCTTCCATCCCACGTATCAATTTTGTAGCTCGTCTCTGCACCTGCTCTAAAACTGCAATATCTTTCCTGTAATGTGGTGCCCAGAACTGAATTTCATATTCCAGATGTGGCCTTACTAGAGAGTTAAACAGGGGCAATATTATGCTAGCATCTCGAGTTTTTATTTCCCTTTTAATGCATCCCAAAATTTTGTTAGCTTTAGCTGCAGCGGCTTGGCATTGAGTACGATTATTTAACTTGTTGTCGATGAGTACTCCTAAGTCCTTCTCCAAGTTTGATGTTCCCAACTGTATCCCATTTATTTTGTATGGTGCTAGTCCATTAGTACGTCCAAAATGCATGACCTTACATTTGTCAACATTGAACTTCATCTGCCATGTATGTGCCCATATAGCCATCCTATCCAGATCCTGTTGCAATATGACACTATCTTCCTGAAGCCGGTAGCCATACATGAGTTGATCTGCCACCAGATCGATCATTAGATAGATCAGATTTGACCAGAGAGGGATCTATTGCATGCCCATACACTGCATACCAATTTCCAGTAGATTTCAATAGGTGTCGAGCATCACCACCAGCACCTGTACCACGTGACACAGGCGCATGTAGTGACACCGCCACATGCACTCACTGGCCAGAATTCGCACTGGCAGCCACCGGCAGAGTGGGGCACATATACACTTAGGGGGACATGGCTGCGGGTCCAGAGGTTGTCGTGATATTGAGCCGCACACCTGATTAAGCCCTTACGAACAAGATTTTCCAGCAATCTTTCCAACCAATTTCAGCTGGAAAAGAGGGAGAGATGACCAAAAAGTGGGCATTGCCAATCATGCCAAGTGGCTCAACGGCTTTCCACTTCCTCCACTATAATAGGGGCACTGGCGTCCTCTTTATTATGTCATGCTTGAGTGCCAAATGGGTGCTCCACTTGGGAGAGGAAAGTCTCTGGATCCTCCAAAGACTTTCCCCATCCTTCTCCACCTGGCCGTTCCAGTGCTGACTCCTCTGCAAAGCCGTCGATAAGGGCTTGTCAACGGCTCGTGCATGCACAGTAGCACGGACCAGCTTGGTCATCAGTGGAATATGGGTAGAGTGACCAGACGTCCCGGATTGCCCAGGACACGTCCCAGATTCGGGGTCCGCTGTCCCAGGCAGCATGAGGTCCCGGGAAACGTCCCGCTTTCAGCAGCGGGACGTCCCGGCCTCGGGACTCTGGCCACTCTCTCCACAATGAACTGGCAGCGGCGTCTATAGACGCCGTGCCAGTTCATTGCCTGCAGCCCCGCTCCAGCCTCCTCTTCCGGTGTCTGTTTCCGACACCGGCAGGCGAGCAGGGCTACGGCAAGATGGCTCCTGAAGCCCTGTACTGGAGACCTATTTGTGTCTCCAGTACAGGGCTTCGGGCGCCATCTTGCCGTAGCCCTGTCAGCGCGGGAGACTGCAGGAGAAGTAAGACGGTCCCAGGAGCAGCGCGCCAGAGGCCGGAGACTTCTGCCAGGTGAGTAAATGCTTTCTTTCCAGGTGAACTTTGCCCGCATTAGGTTTCTTTTCTGGTGAAATGTTTGCCCGCATTGTTTCTTTTCTGGTGAAATGTTTGCCCGCATTGTTTCTTTTCTGGTGAAATGTTTGCCCGCATTGTTTCTTTTCCAGGTGAAATGTTTGCCCACATTAGGTTTCTTTTCTGGTGAAATGTTTGCCCGCATTGTTTTTTTTCTGGTGAAATGTTTGCCCGCATTGTTTCTTTTCTGGTGAAATGTTTGCCCGCATTGTTTCTTTTCCAGGTGAAATGTTTGCCCGCAGTGCGTTTCTTTTCTGGTAAAATGTTTGCCCGCATTGCGTTTCTTGTCTGGTGAAATGTTTGCCCGCATTGTTTCTTTTCTGGTGAAATGTTTGCCCGCATTGTTTCTTTTCTGGTGAAATGTTTGCCCGCATTAGGTTTCTTTTCCAGGTGAAATGTTTGCCCGCATTAGGTTTCTTTTCTGGTGAAATGTTTGCCCGCATTGTTTCTTTTCAGGTGAAATGTTTGCCCGCATTGTTTCTTTTGTGGTGAAATGTTTGCCCGCATTGTTTCTTTTCTGGTGAAATGTTTGCCCGCATTGTTTCTTTTCCAGGTGAAATGTTTGCCCGCAGTGCGTTTCTTTTCTGGTGAAATGTTTGCCCGCAGTGCGTTTCTTTTCTGGTGAAATGTTTGCCCGCATTGTTTCTTTTCTGGTGAAATGTTTGCCCGCATTGCGTTTCTTTTCTGGTGAAATGTTTGCCCGCATTGCGTTTCTTTTGTACCGACATGTTGCCCGCATTGCGTTTATTTTGTACCGACATGTTGCCCGCATTGCGTTTATTTTGTACCGACATGTTGCCCGCATTGCGTTTATTTTGTACTGACATGTTTGCCCGCATTGCGTTTATTTTGTACTGACATGTTTGCCCGCATTGCTTTTATTTTATACTGACATGTTGCCCGCATTGCGGTTATTTTGTGCTGACATGTTGCCTATTGCGTTTATTTTCTGGTGTCCGGGGTAACTGTTACTGCATTTATTATTTAATGGTCATATATGGCTATGTTTGCTGCTTTGTGGTTACGGTATACTATTAGCATCACACAGTTTCTGCACACCCATGATGCAAAGTCTCGTTTGTCCACATCATGGCGTAAACACTGCTTTCTTATGCCTCGCTGTTACATCATTACGTTAGCTCCGCCCATACAATGTCATGGCCACACCCATTTTTTCGGCCCCCCCTAGTCTTCGCCGCTGCGCGCTCCTCAGTCCTCCCCACTTTTCGCTGCTGCACGCTGCGCGCGCCGCCCCCCTCCCCGTCCCAGGTTGGACCCACAAAAATCTGGTCACTCTACGAAGCCTCTGCAGGATCCAGAAGCTTTGCCCTCCTCGGTTAAATATCTATTTTTTCTTTAAAGTGAACCAGAGGCGAAGCACCCTCATGTATTTTACCATATACTGTATATCAGTGGGAACATTAGAGAAAACACCTACCCTGTGTTAGGTATAGCGGAATTACCTCAGCGGCAGAAAGCAGCGCGCCCGCCGTTTCCACGTCTGACGTCACCGCGGCGGCGGCTGCTGCGTCTCTGTAGGCGACTTGCATAGTTCCCGGCAGAACAGGTCTCTCAGTGACACATCAGCGTAGGTTAGCACGCTCGCTTATGGAGCGGCAGGACCTTTATGGTCTTAGGAGACGAGTCAGCTGACCTGCCGGTATCTCACTGCGGATTGGTCAGGCTGTTCTGGGCAGGATGTTTGGAATTGCCTGTTTGTATTTAAATTAGATATTTCAAAGTGTTGCGCCAATTCGGTCAGCAGCTAAATCTGATTAAGGATATCCCAATTCCTCAAAGGCAAAATTACATAAAATTATCAGACAGCGCTGGGTATAGAAAAATAATGAGATATGACCTTTAATAATAAACCTCAAAAATAGAGGAAGTAGTGTAGTTTTGCTTAAATAAGCATAAATTATAAATAAAATAAATCTGAATAAGATAAAAAGCAATAAAATCAATAAATAGTGCAGTTCATACATGCAATAATTAATTAATTATATATTGTCAATTTGAAGTAAACATTCACTGGAGATGTGCAAAATTGTACCATCAAATTCATTAGTGATGGCAGAAATGAAATACTGTTTGTATTTAAGGCTGGGAATGTCAGAGGTTCATTGTCTGTTGTTGCTGAAACTTCGCAGTGAAAGCTCTCAGACCTTAGTCAGATCCGTGTATGCTTTGATCCGACAGGACCCCGGGGATTTCACACTAGATTAGGATTATTATATTGTATTGATTATTTGTTGTGACTCTTTGCCTGTTTCTGACCCTCCGTTTGCCTTTCGATTCTGTACCTCTGCCAATCTGATCTGTTGCCGACTTCTGCCTGAACACTCACTCCGATTCTGCCTTACGATTTTGTACTTCTGCCAATCTGATCTGTTGCCGCCTTTTGCCTGAATATCTACTCTGATTCTGCCTAGTGATTCTGTACCTCTGTTAATCTGATTTGTTGCCGACCATATCTGTACAACCACTCTCCTACTAGTGAGGCCCTGACCCTAAGGGCCGTCACTCTCCTGTGTCCTGAATATTACTGTGCACTCAATCACGAGTGTCTTTTCATTTGAATAAAGTACTGACTATTGTGCTGATAGAGCTACTACTGATCAAAATATACATCACTGATCATTACACCCTGCTCTCTGTTTCAGCTTTCACTTCTCAACCTGCCTGTTATCACCCCCGATAAAATCCCAGACTGAGCATTCAGTCTGGCTTTGCTCAGGAATCATTATAGCTGAGTCTGTCTTCTCTGATGTCTTTTCAAGCCCAAGCCTGCCCCCTTCTGGCTCTGCTATAATGACTCAGCTATAATGATTCCTGAGCAAAGCCAGACTGAATGTTTAGTCAGGGATTTTATCAGGGCTTATAACAAGCAGGCAGAGCAGTGAAGAATGAAACAGAGAGCAGGGTAGGTGTTTTCTCTAATGTTCCCATTGATATATATGGTAAAATACATGAGGGTGCTTCGTCTCTGGTTCACTTTAAACAAACCTCATAGGTTTGCGTTAATGTGCCTATTAGACTACAGTGTACAATTTTAAGTCAAGTCAGGTTCACACTTGGAGGTTGATTCACTAAGCTGCGTTGCTACAGCAGCTCAGCTTAATGACAGCAGAGAGTGTTGTAATCCCCTGCGAATGCTATGCAGCCATAGCGTGCGCAGTTAAATTACGCTCGGCTCAAATAGTTTAAAGAGCGCTTTTGTTATACTTAACGAGCGCTCAACGGAACTTGCCCGGAGCCCAACGGGTCCTGCACTTTGATTGGCCCTGTAGGCTGCTTGTCACTTGACAGTCAGGCTATTTGGTCAATCAAAGTGCAGGAATATTGTACTTTGTAGCTACTGGACCCGCCGGGCTCTGGGCGGGTTCAGTGGTACACTCATTAAAGAGGAACTTCAGCCTAAACAAACATACCCCTCAGTGGTGAAGTGGTTAAGTTACATTAGTTATGTTATTTAAAATAGATGCGGTAGGTAATTTAATCTCTTACCCACCCTGTTTAAAAAAAACAGGCAAATGTTTGTGATTTCATGAGGGCAGCCATCTTTTTGGTTGAAAGGAGGTGACAGGGAGCATGAGAGACAGTTCCAACTGTCCTGTGTCCTGATCACCCCTCCCGGCTGCATGCACCAGGCTTCAAATCTCAAATTAAAAAAAAAAAAATGCACCAAAACAGCAGAAGGAGAACAACAACATCAGAAATCCCATCATGCTTTGCACAGCATCAGGGGAAAAATGCCCGGGCAGTTTTCTTCTGTGCAGCTAAAGTTCTGATGCTGTGAAACTGTTGAAGAAACACCAAGCCTTTTCAGTGCTGCTGAGTAGATTTTTAGTCTGGAGGTTCACTTTAAGTATAAAGAAACTTTTTAAACTATCTGAGCCGAGCGTAATTTAACTGCTCACGTTATGGCTGCATAGCGATCGCAGGGGATTATTACACTCTCTGCTGTCATAAAGCTGATGGAGCGCAATTTTGTGCTGCATATTTTCAGCAATTTTATGACCATCCCATCTTACAATTTTTGTCGGGGCTGCATGCAGCATGTTTGCAATTTGTACAAATCGCAAGTGCTCTGTGTGCAGCATTTTGGCCATGGTCATGATTCGATGTAAACTAGCCCTTAGGTGAATGATTTACTTTCGGACAACTCTGGATTTGGATATATATATATATATATATATATATATATATATATATATATATATATATATATATGAGAAATATATATATATTGCATAAACAATGTTTTGGATGAAACGTTATTACAGCTAATAGATTCTTCGTCATTGGGGGGGGGGGGGGGGGTTAAGGGTTAGATGCCACAGGGGAGAGCAAAGAGTTAGGCACTACCAGGTGGAGGTGGGGTTAATGGTTAGGCACCACCTTCGGGTTAAGTGTTAGGCATCGGCACAGGGAGGGTTAAGGGTTAGGCATCGGTAGAGTGAGGGTTAGGCATCAGTAGAGGGAAGGGTAAGAGTTAAGCATCGCGGTAGAGGGAGGTTTAAGGGTTAAGCATTGGTAGAGGGAGGTCTTAGGGTTAGGCATCACTAGAGGGAGGTCTTAGGGTTAGGCATCAGTAGAGGAAGGTCTTAGGGTTAGGCATTGGTAGAGGGAGGTCTTAGGGTTAGGCATTGGTAGAGGGAGGGGTAAGGGTTATGCATCGGTAGAGGGAGGGTTAGGGATAGGCATTGGTAGAGGGAGGTCTTGGGGTTATGCGTCGGAAGAGGGAGGTTTAAGGGTTAGGCTTAGGCATTGGTAGAAGGAGGTTGTAGGGTTAGGCATCGGTAGAGGAAGGGTTAGGGATAGGCATTAGTAGAGGGAGGTCTTGGGGTTAGATATCAGTAGAGGGAGAGTTTTGTGTGAGAGTAAGATTAGATTAGGTCATAGTAATATATAGGTAAAGATTACCGATATAAAAAAGTAGTAGAATATACCCTGCATTCTTTTCCAGGCGCCTTTTTTACATGTACATTCAACTGGCCCCCTTGAACACTTCATGGGCCCGCTGGACCTGAGTTGACTGCCTTGTCTGATTTATGAAGAACCAGTCCTGAGAGGAGCAATATAACCAGCCCACTATTTCCAGTACTGCATCTGTCCCTGCTGAAGACTTGGCCTACTTAGGGCCCTTTTCCACTGAGAACGCTAGGGTTGCTACTTAAACATAGGGATCGTGAAAAGTATTTTCCACTATAGTGATGAGATTTTCTGTTAATCGCAATCGCTTTTTGGAACAAATTTACCTGCGATTGTGCTTTTATGTTGATCGCATAAAATCGCAATCGCATAACAAAATGAATGAAAAATCTCATTCAGCAATTGCTTGCGTTTGTGATTTTCTTTTGCGATTGCTAGTGGAAAAGAGCCCAGTATGTGTGGATCATTTCGCCACTGAGTCTGCCTCTCCATGTTTATTCGGGTGGCTCTGTGTGTATCACCTCATGTTCCATCTCTTCATTCTACACAGTATTCTGTGGAGAATTGACATAAACAGGTGTGCATGTGCCATCTACTGGATATTTTTGTGAACTGTAGCCCAATTTCCTCCCTTGCTTTAATGTATTTCTAGCACAGGCTTTTTTCAACCAGGGTTCCCTGGAACCCCAGGGTTCCTTGAGCACTCTGCAGGGGTTCCTTGGCATTTTATAATAGAGCACACTATAATAGGTGGTAGTGTAACAAGAAGCACTAAATTAGGGGCTCAGGAAACAGTATAATGAGTGGCAGTGTAATAGGGAGTAGTGAAATAAACAGCTACACATACTTTTAAAGACCATGCTTCCTGCAAAATAAATGCAGGGGTTCCTCGAGATCAAAAAATTGTTTGCAGGGGTTCCTCGAGATCCAAAAGTTATTGGCAGGGTTCCTTCAGGGTAAAAAGGTTGAGAAAGGCTGCTCTAGCATGTGTCACAAGGCGCCCCAGAAGAAAAGACACAGGGAGGGGCGCCAGGGCAATGAGAGAAGACACCAGGCGCAGGAGGAGGTGCGCTGGTGGTCAGGTGAGTGTTAGGGATAGGCATTGGTAGAGGCAGCTGGTGCCCCCTGCTGGTCATATAGCCATTGTCTATATGCAACTGAAGCCCTCTCCTACTAATTGGCTGACTTGCTCAGCTTTTGCTTGATTATCACTGCAGGCTAGGTGTATTATGTGTGCATTTCTCATTGGCTTATAAGCAGCCTGAAGGCTTTATAAAGCAGCAGAGAACTGTTTGGGAGTGAGGTTCTCCAATTGTGTGTTTGGTAAGTTTTAGAGCAGTAGGAGACAGGCCTTGGAGGTGGCAGCTCCAAGGTCTTGGCTGCGCTCACATATGGTGTTAGATGCTGGTTCTGGGGCCCCGGGCAGTGAGAGTTCCCGGGGCCCCAGGCTGGCTCATGCACCATTGTTTTTAATTATTGTAGTATCCCATGCAGTTTAGTTAGGAGGGGGGCAGATGAGAGGGAATATCCTGCACGCTGGTGCCCCCTGCTGGTCATATAGCCATTGTCTATATGCAACTGAAGCCCTCTCCTACTAATTGGCTGACTTGCTCAGCTTTTGCTTGATTATCACTGCAGGCTAGGTGCATTATGTGTGCATTTCTCATTGGCTTATAAGCAGCCTGCAGGCTTTATAAAGCAGCAGAGAACTGTTTGGGAGTGAGGTTCTCCAATTGTGTGTTTGGTAAGTTTTAGAGCAGTAGGAGACAGGCCTTGGAGGTGGCAGCTCCAAGGTCTTGGCTGCGCTCACATATGGTGTTAGATGCTGGTTCTGGGGCCCCGGGCAGTGAGAGTTCCCGGGGCCCCAGGCTGGCTCATGCACCATTGTTTTTAACCATGTGATAAATGTCAGAATGTAAATCAGGGAGAGGAAAGATTTTACAATGGGCTAACACTGACTAAATTATTTATACATAATTATTGTAAAAATGAAGCACTTTTTATTACATTATTTGCATTGGAGTTCCTCTTTAAGGCTGGTCAAGTCACTCCTTCATTGCCTGAACATCAGATGTGTTAGTTCTTGCTATGGCTCCAGTACTGTTCCTGATTCACATGTTGTCTTTTAATACTGACCTTGGCCTCATTGCCCTAACAAGCCCCCAGTCGCTACTGAAAAGCAGCTGATAGGAGCTGAATCTGAATTTACCACCTGCAGGGCCGGATTTGTACTCTTTACCGCCCAAGGCCACTGTCACCAGCCGCCCCCCTTCAGTATAGTTAGCGAGATGACGCTTCCCTCCAGTATAGGTAGCCAGATGGCCCCTCCCCCCTTCCCTCTAGTATATGTAGCCAGATGACCCCTCCGCCATTCCCTTCAGTATAGGTAGCCAGGTGACTCCCTTAATCCCTCCTTTTCCCACCCCCTTTCAGTATAGGTAGCCAGCTCGCCTTCACACCGCAGCAGCCATCAGTGTCACTCATTTCTCTGCTCGTCTCCAATGCAGAAGCTTCCTCTTCGTTTCCATCTCCAATGCTGCCCAATTCCATAGCCACCAGCCACAATGGAAACGTGCACAGAGAGTAAGGGGGCTGCTGCAGAGGTGGCTAGAAGCAGAGTACCACGGTCAGGCGCTCGCCTGATCTCCCTACATTGCAGCATTTGCAAGCTTGCAAATTCTGCACCAGTTTAGCCTGCTGCTTTGGTGCCCTTGCTGCTGTGGTGCCCTAGGCCATGGCCTAGGTGGCCTTGGCCTAAATCCGGCCCTGACCACTAGTGTTGGGCGAACAGTGTTCGCCACTGTTCGGGTTCTGCAGAACATCACCCTGTTCGGGTGATGTTCGAGTTCGGCCGAACACCTCATGGTGTTCGGCCTTTTAAGTTCGGGTTCGCCCCGAACTTCTGTATGCCCCCGAACAGGGCCGAACAGGGCCCCTGTTCGGGCGAACAGGGCCCTGTTCGGCCGAACAGGCCGCAATACGGCCCCCCTATGGGGTCGCAGGCATAAGGGGGGAGCATGCCCCGATCGCGGGGGGGGTCGGAAATTCCCCCCACCCCCTCCGCTAGCGCTCCCCCCTCTGCCCGCTTCCCCATTCAAAAGTTTCAAGAAGTACCTGTATAGCGGATGGCCTGGCAGTGGGCGGCACTGTGGAGTGAGGAGGAGGAGGAGTCCGGAGAGTGACGAGTTGAGGGAGGCCGGGCAGCGGGCGTGAGGTCAGAGAAAGGGCGGAAGTTCCGCCCTTTCTCTGACCTCACGCCCGCTGCCCGGCCTCCCTCAACTCGTCACTCTCCGGACTCCTCCTCCTCCTCACTCCACAGTGCCGCCCACTGCCAGGCCATCCGCTATACAGGTACTTCTTGAAACTTTTGAATGGGGAAGCGGGCAGAGGGGGGAGCGCTAGCGGAGGGGGTGGGGGGAATTTCCGACCCCCCCCCGCGATCGGGGCATGCTCCCCCCTTATGCCTGCGACCCCATAGGGCCCCCAAAATAGGGATGTTCGGGAAGTTCGGGGTTCGGCCCGAACATGCCGAACATCTCGGCCATGTTCGGCGAACTTTCCCGAACCCGAACATCCAGGTGTTCGCCCATCACTACTGACCACCTGTCCGTTGCCCATGTGAAAGGGGCCTTAGTTGTGCTGTTTTTTTTTCTTTTTGCTTCTTTTGTCAGTGTCACAGTGTTCTTTTTGTTAAGATAGATTTTTTTTTTGTTTTTTTCACAATCCACAGTTTTGCTAATTTTTTTTTTAACCTTACGGACTTCAATACATTTGATAAAACAATATATATAAAGGGATTTTGGCAAAAATACCCATATTCTTTAATCAATGCATTTGAGTTTGCATGCAAAATGGGAATATTAGCATTTTGTTGGCCAAAAAGAACAGGGTAGGTAAGCTAAATGAATAATTTCTCCCCATCTCTTCTTTCCTCCTTTTCTTTCCTCTCTTTTCTCCTCTCTTTTTTCCTAAGTATATTCTCCTCCTCCTCCTCTTCGAAATGATGGATTGGTTATTTTTTCCTTCTACCGTTAACGATTTACTACGAATTATTATGCTCTATAGACATAATTGTATTAGATTCTGTTTACTCACTTGTATTATTTGAATGCTCTGTTACTTTTCTCAAACACACAAATGGAGAAACTCACTCCCAAACAGTTCTCTGCTGCTTTATAAAGCCTGCAGGCTGCTTATAAGCCAATGAGAAGTGCACACATATGTTACACCTAGCTTGCAGTGATTAATCAAACAGAAGCTGAGCAAGTCAGTCAGCCGGTCATTGGAGAGGGCTTCAGTTGCATATAGACAATGGCTATATGACCAGCAGGGGGCACCAGCGTGCAGGATATTCCCTCTCATCTGCCCCCCTCCTAACTAAACTGCATGGGATACTACAATAAAATTAAAAACAATGGTGTTCTGTTTGATTAATCACTGCAAGCTAGGTGTAACATATGTGTGCACTTCTCATTGGCTTATAAGCAGCCTGCAGGCTTTATAAAGCAGCAGAGAACTGTTTGGGAGTGAGTTTCTCCATTTGTGTGTTTGGTAAGTTTTAGAGCAGTTGGAGACAGGCCTTTAGGGTGGCAGCTCCAAGGGTTTGGCTGCGCTCACATATGGTGTTAGATGCTGGTTCTGGGGCCCCGGGCAGTGAGAGTTCCCGGGGCCCCAGGCTGTTACTTTTCTCATCTGTTATGACAAGAATCTTTCCAATAAAGCTTTAAATGTAAAATAAAATAAAATAAAATAAAATGCACTGGATGATTTTAATTTTATTTTTTAAGTTAATATGGAGTTTCCATCCCAAGAATCCTTTCCTCTATATGTAGTGCTACAAATCCTGCATTCTCTATTATAGCCACTAGATGGCGATCCTGGGCTGAGATTTTGTGGCTTAGAATGGTAACAGATTTCTAGTTTACCATACTGTATGTAGGTCTATAGCAGCCTTTCTCAACCTTTTTACCCTGGAGGAACCCTGCAAATAACTTTTGGATCTCAAGGAACCCCTGCAAACAATTTTTTGATCTCGAGGTACCCCCTGCATTTATTTTGCAGGTGGCATGGTCTTTAAAAGTATGTGTGGCTGTTTATTTCACTACCCCCTATTACACTGCCACTCATTATACTGTCTCCTGAGCCCCCAATTTAGTGCTTCTTGTTACACTACCACCTATTATAGTGTGCTCTATTATAAAATGCCAAGGAACCCCTGCAGAGTGCTCAAGGAACCCTGGGGTTCCAGGGAACCCTGGTTGAGAAAGCCTGGTCTATAGGTATGCACATACATTTCAGCTGGAGAAACAAACATACTGTTTGCTGTTTTCTTACATTTACTAAATAACGAACTGAATGACTTGTGTTTGCATAGATTTCCTCCGGGCTCCTTGAATTCCCTCCAAAGCCAAAAATGTTACTAGAGCAGTAAGATAGTTGGCTTCTCTCAATTTGGGCTTACGGTGGCCACACACATTACAATTTTTTTTATTTTTCGACAATTGTTTTTTTGCTCAAGTGAAAGATTAGACTCTTGTAACCAATGTACTGCACACGTTTGTTGGATTTTGACACAATCACAACAAAAACAATCGAATAAAAGATATAAATCTGTTTTTTCTTGTATTCCTGTGTTGTCATATTGCTGTATGTCACCCTTAAATATTGTCTGTAACCTAAATTAATGTCCAGCGCTGCGTAATATGTTGGCGCTTAATAAATACAATAAATAATAATAATAAATAAGATGTAATAATACATAAAAATTGAAAATAAAAATACATAAAATGCATAAATGTGTATTTAGTGCTCTGTGCCATCACTGCTATATATAAAGGCACAAACAATCTTAGAAGATTTACCTTACATTAACAAATCTATTTCTCATTTATTTTAATCAACAACACATTTATTACAGTGAAGAAATATATTGTATCTACTGTGTGACTTTGGCAAATAAAGTTTCTTTATTCTTGAATGTAAACTTAAAATGTATTAAGTCGAGTGGCTTTTATACAACCCACCACACACCATTCTATTTCTGACAAAAATGATCTGTTTTTTCCAACCTTTCTGATCGATTTTGATAGAAAATAACGACAATTTAAATGTAACTTATCGATCAAAAAAAACCAAAACATGTTTTCTTTTGATTGTTTCATACAAAACAATCGATCGTTTTAATCGAATTGGGGTAAAATCGAACAGAAAAATTGTAACGTGTGGCTACCATTAGACTATGGTAGGATTAGATTGTGAGCTGCTCTGGTGACAGTCAGTGACATGACTATGTACTCTCTAAAGCACTGTGGAATATTTCAGTGCTATATACATATAATAAAAATTGGTAGAACATTAGACGATGACTATGTTAGGATTAGATTGTGAGCTCCTCTGAGGACAGTCAGTGACATGACTATGTACTTTTAAAAGTGCTGCAGTAGATGTCACTTCTGTATAAAAACATAATAGTAATACGGTAGGACATTAGACTATGACTATGGTAGGGATTAGATTGTAAGCCTACCTGAAGACAGGCAGTGACATGACTGTGTACTCTGTAAAGCGCTGCAGAAGATGCCAGTGCTATATAAATACATAATAATAATAATATGTAGGACATTAGACTATGACTATGGCAGGGATTAAATTGTGAACTCCTTGCAGGACAGTCAATGACAGGGTCAGACTGGGACACTAAAGGACCACAAAGGAAGCTTTAGCCTGGGCCCCCCGCCCGATTTCTTCTTCCGCCCCTCCACCCGATCTTTTCACCCGACCCCCCTTCACCCATTTTGGGCTCACAAAAAGCATGTACTCTAGAAATGTTCCAATATATATATATGTAGATATGTACTGTATATATATATATATATATATATATATATATATACACACACAAACACACATAATTTGGTAGGACATTAGATTATGGTAGGGAATAGATTGTGAGCACTTCTGAGGACAGTCCCCAACAGGGAGATGTCCACATGCGCAGAGCATGCCGCAGAAAAAATAAATGGGTGTCACCACGCACTGGAGCATGGACGTGGTCATGATGGGTCATGGGCAGAAGTAAAAATACACAAAGTAACAAAAAAATACACAAAATAAGTAGCGGTGTAACAAGTAGCGGTGTAATAAGTAGCGGTGGGTCTGACCAGATACTGTGAGGAAACGCGGAAAAGCCGCCGTCTCTCGAGGTGAGGCGGCTGTTTCCGCGTCCAGCATGGCGTCACAACGCGGAAAAAACGCTGCATGCCGCATGGGCAGTGCGGCGGAATCCGCATTGGTAACGGCGGAATCCACATCAGAGGCGACCCCCGCATTAGATACATTGCAAAACAGTACTGGTGTGGCTGGGACTGATAGTCCACCAAGATTTAGACTTACACGCGCGCGAGCACAGAGGCAGAGTTTAAATAGCAGTTAGAAGGGTGTCGGCTGACCAGCTGGGTCAGCTGACAAATTCCACTGCTCCCATTGGACCAGCAATTAGGGAGGTCCTGGAAAGGTCCTAGAGTATATATACTGCTGGTTGTTCACTTGCTCCTTGTCTGGCGTTGCGTTCACATATGTGGGAGCACCCAGATCCGTAGTCAGATCCGTTAGTGTGCCGGGACCAGCTGGAGCTGTAATCTTACACTAAGCTAGATTCTGTTGATAGCTAAAGTACTAGTTTGATTGTGATTATCTGTTATGACTTTTGCCTGCCTTGACTATCCTCCTGAACTCTGATCTTGCACCTCGATATTTCTGATACTCTGTTGCCGAACCCCGGCTCGTTCCTTGACTCTGCTTCTGCCTCCTGATTTTGTACCCCGATATTTCTGATACCCCGTTGCTGAACCCTGCCTGTACTTTGACTCTGCCTTTGCCTCCTGATCCTGTACTTTATCTGTCCGTGTGTGTACGACCTGGCTTGTCCGACCTCGAGAACCGACCTTACCGTTAGAGGCGGTTCCTCGCTCTGTTAGCGATCCTTCCTCCTGAGGGTCACTTTCAGATATCCCTTCCTACTGTCAGACTGACTCCTCCCGTCTTGGAGAGCTCAGGTCTGCGGAAGGAATCTGTGCAGTACTCCTTACTGCATTGAGGCCTTGTCCTCTTAGTGTTACAGTTACACCAAACACTACACTCTACTCGGGTGATCAGAGGTTAGTTTGTATATCGGATTATCGGTGAGACTGCAGTTCACTTATAATCTGGTATATATCTGTATTTCCGGTGATACTGCAGATCACCGGTAATCATATACTCTCTGCGCCCACCGATCGTTACAGAACGCCAGACCAAAGAACAAAATGGACGCAAACACTGGTCGTCTGGGTATGCTTGCCACTTCGGTGGATAACCTCCATCAAGCACTGGGCCAGCACAAAGCTTTGATTGATGCCCTTTCAGGCTCTGTGCAAACCCTCCAGACGTCAGTTGATTCAGTGCGATCCCCTCCTAGTGATGACATACGTATGCCTGTACCTGATAAATTTTCCGGCCACAAGTCTGACTTCCGGAATTTCAAGAGTAGAGTGTTGTCATACTTCGAGTTAAGACCCCGATCCTCGGGGACTGAGACCCAACGGGTCATTTTCATTAAAACACTGTTAACTGGTGATTCCCAGTCCTGGGCATACAACCTGTCCCCCACTAATTTAGCTCTGACCTCAGTCGAGGAATTTTTTAAGGCTATGGCCGTAATATACGACGACCCTGACCTTGCGGCAACTTCAGAGCGGAAGCTCAAACTTTTGCGGCAAGGCAGAGGGTCGGTCGAGGATTACGCAGCAGAATTTCGTAGGTGGTCTGTCACTGCCAGATTCGACAATTTTGCTCTGATGGATTATTTTCTATCTGGGTTGTCGGAGGAGGTCTCTGATTTGATGCTAACCTTACCCGAGCCCACAACAGTCGATGAGGCCATATCATCGGCCATCAGAGTCGATCGTCGACTACGCCATCAGAGGCAGACTAGGGGCAGTCACCGGGTCAGGGTGACTTCGTATGTGGCACCTTCTGGTACGCCCGCAGTAACGGCATCTCCACCGGTGTCACCCTCTCCAGCCTCACCACCACCCGAACCCATGCAAATTGGTCGATCAAGATTGACCCAGGTGGAACGTAGGCGGAGAATAACAGAACAACTGTGCCTGTATTGTGCAGAAGCAGGGCACAGGGTGCGAAACTGCCCTAACAAGTCGGGAAACGGGTCTGCCTAGGAGTAGTGGGGGGTGACACCCTAGGCACTTCATTCTCACCCCAAAAAGAGAAGAAGTTACTTCTCCCCTGTACTATTACGTGGGATGATAAGTCTGTGGACACTGAAGCTTTTATTGACTCTGGCTCAGCGGCCAATTTTATGAACCTTGAATTTGCTTGGGAGTTGGGTATTCCTCTCACTCCAGTAAGTCCCCCCATTCAGGTCACGGCAGTAGACGATTCCCCGCTGCAACGGGATCGTCCCCTGTCTCAGACTCCGCAGGTGAGGGTCACGATAGGGGTATTGCATGGGGAACAGCTACAGTTTTTCGTTTTGAACATGTCAACCTCCACTATTATCTTAGGCATGCCTTGGTTACAGGCCCACTCTCCACAAATCGACTGGGCCACGGGTCAGGTAACCAGATGGTCTGATCATTGTCACCAACAGTGTCTAGGAAAGGTGACATTGGGTCAGACCAAGGTGTACGTGGAGGGTGTTCCCGAGGTGTATTCCGATTTTTCTGATGTCTTTTGTCCCAAGTCTGCTGATCAATTACCTCCTCATCGCCCGTTCGATTGCCCCATTGACCTCCGTGCTGGTTGTATGCCCCCTAGGGGTCACCTGTATAACTTGTCCGGTCCCGAGAAGTTGGCCATGCAGGAGTACATTCGTGACAACCTGGCCAAGGGGTTTTTTCGGCCCTCTCGGTCACCTGCTGGGGCCGGTTTCTTTTTCGTTAAGAAAAAAGACGGGGGTCTTCGACCTTGTATCGACTACCGAGGTCTCAATAAAATCACGGTGAAGAATCGCTATCCGTTACCATTGATAGACGACTTATTCACGCAGGTTACGACTGCAAAGATCTTTTCTAAGTTAGATCTGAGGGGGGCATACAACCTAATCCGCATTAGAAGGGGCGATGAATGGAAGACGGCCTTTAACACACCCGACGGGCATTACGAATACTTGGTGATGCCCTTCGGGTTGTGCAATGCGCCCGCCGTCTTCCAGGAACTAATCAATGAGGTATTCCGGGAGGTATTGGGTAAATTCGTACTGGTATACCTCGATGATATATTAATTTATTCCAATAACCTCCCCGAACACAGGGTCCATGTGAAATTTGTCCTAAACAAATTAAGACAGCATAGACTCTACGCCAAGTTAGAAAAATGTATTTTTGAGGTGACATCCGTCACGTTTCTGGGGTATGTGATTTCTACCTCAGGTCTGTCAATGGACCCTGCTAAAGTCACAGCTGTCCTAGAATGGCCGCAACCTGTGGGCCTGAAAGCCCTCCAGAGATTCCTGGGTTTTGCAAATTATTATAGGAGGTTTATAAAAGGGTACTCCACGATCATTGCACCCCTTACCAGTCTCACAAAAAAGGGGGCAGATACTACCCACTGGTCTCCGGAGGCTCAGAATGCATTTTCTAGTCTGAAAAAATTGTTTTGTTCCGCACCAATCCTGAGACATGTCGACACCGCTTATCCGTTCATTGTTGAGGTCGATGCCTCGGAGGTCGGGGTAGGGGCTGTGCTGTCTCAGCGATCAGGGTTACAGGGAAGACTACACCCCTGTGCGTACTTTTCCCGTAGGTTCTCTCCGGCGGAGAGAAACTACGATATAGGCAACAGAGAGCTCCTGGCCATTAAATTGGCATTTGAGGAGTGGCGCCACTGGTTGGAGGGGGCAGAGCACACGATCACTGTTTACACCGACCACAAGAACTTGGAGTACATCGAGGGGGCTAAGAGGCTTAGTCCCCGTCAGGCCCGGTGGTCCTTGTTTTTTACGAGATTCAGGTTTATAATCACATACACTCCAGGTAGCAAAAACATCAAGGCAGATGCCCTCTCCAGGTGTTTCGAACCTGAGACAGCACAGCCTTCCACTCCTGAATCCATCCTTCCGCAGAAACTGGTGTTAGCCGCCACGGAGTCTTGGGAAGAGTGGACAGAGATCTTGGGTCCCTTTCAGCAGGAGGTTCCTGAAGGGAAACCCGAAGGGGTCTTGTTCATACCACTACCATTCCGGTTACAGGTTCTGCAACTCTTTCACGCCCATAAGAATGCTGGTCATCCTGGAGCTGCCAGAACGCAGGATCTGATTGCCAGGTGTGCTTGGTGGCCTTCCTTGGCAACAGATTGCAAGGAGTATGTTAGGGAGTGTGCGGTGTGCGCCCAGAGTAAGCCCTCCCGGCTGGCACCTGTAGGAAGGTTGCAGCCTTTGCCCACCCCGAGTGAGCCATGGACCCACTTGTCCATGGATTTTGTGGGGGAATTGCCCAGGTCTGAAGGCATGTCGGTCATTTGGGTGGTAGTCGACCGGTTTAGCAAAATGGCCCATTTTGTGCCCCTGAAAGGACTCCCCTCGGCTCAAGAACTGGCTGAATTGTTTATCATTCACATCTTCCGGCTGCATGGCATTCCGGAAGACATCGTGTCTGATAGGGGAGTCCAGTTTGTGTCTGGATTCTGGAGGGCATTTTGCCACCAAATGGGCATGAAATTGTCTTTCTCGTCAGGCTACCACCCACAGACCAATGGGCAGACAGAACGCATTAACCAATCCCTGGAGCAATTTCTGAGATGCTACGTTGCTGAGGCGCAGAGTGACTGGGTGAAATTTTTGCCCTTCGTGGAATTCGCTCAAAATAATTTAAAGAATTCCTCGTCGGGGTTTTCCCCATTTCAGATTGTAACAGGGAGGTCACCCAAATTTTCCCCTTTTCCAGTTGTCTCGTCTCCATTTCCAGCACTGGAAGATTGGCAGAGATCACTAAGGGACAATTGGGGAATTGTTAAGGGGAATTTACAGAAGGCGTTCCAGAGTCAGAAGGGTCAAGCAGATAAGAGACGGTCCGTGGAATGGAAGTTTCGGCCAGGGGATCTAGTCTGGGTGTCCACACGTCACTTGACCCTGAAGCAGCCATCTGCCAAACTGGGTCCCAGGTTTGTGGGCCCATTCTCCGTGACCAAGAAGATTAATAATGTTACTTATTCCATTGACCTTCCCACCAGCATGCGGGGGGTGAGGTCCTTCCACGTGTCCCTTCTTAAACCAGCAGTCCAGGTGGGTCCTACTCCTCCTCCTCCCGTGTTGGTGGATGCCCAACCCGAGTACGAAGTGGAGAAGATCATAGATTCACGTACTGTACAGAACTCGGTACAGTACCTCGTACATTGGAAGGGGTACGGGATTGAGGAGAGGCAATGGGTACCTAGGAACCGCATGCATGCGGACGAGTTAGTGAAGGAATTTCATGCTGTACATCCCGAGAAGCCTGGTGGGAGTTGTCCGGAGTCCACTCCTCGGGAGGGGGGTACTGTGAGGAAACGCGGAAAAGCCGCCGTCTCTCGAGGTGAGGCGGCTGTTTCCGCGTCCAGCATGGCGTCACAACGCGGAAAAAACGCTGCATGCCGCATGGGCAGTGCGGCGGAATCCGCATTGGTAACGGCGGAATCCACATCAGAGGCGACCCCCGCATTAGATACATTGCAAAACAGTACTGGTGTGGCTGGGACTGATAGTCCACCAAGATTTAGACTTACACGCGGGCGAGCACAGAGGCAGAGTTTAAATAGCAGTTAGAAGGGTGTCGGCTGACCAGCTGGGTCAGCTGACAAATTCCACTGCTCCCATTGGACCAGCAATTAGGGAGGTCCTGGAAAGGTCCTAGAGTATATATACTGCTGGTTGTTCACTTGCTCCTTGTCTGGCGTTGCGTTCACATATGTGGGAGCACCCAGATCCGTAGTCAGATCCGTTAGTGTGCCGGGACCAGCTGGAGCTGTAATCCTACACTAAGCTAGATTCTGTTGATAGCTAAAGTACTAGTTTGATTGTGATTATCTGTTATGACTTTTGCCTGCCTTGACTATCCTCCTGAACTCTGATCTTGCACCTCGATATTTCTGATACTCTGTTGCCGAACCCCGGCTCGTTCCTTGACTCTGCTTCTGCCTCCTGATTTTGTACCCCGATATTTCTGATACCCCGTTGCTGAACCCTGCCTGTACTTTGACTCTGCCTTTGCCTCCTGATCCTGTACTTTATCTGTCCGTGTGTGTACGACCTGGCTTGTCCGACCTCGAGAACCGACCTTACCGTTAGAGGCGGTTCCTCGCTCTGTTAGCGATCCTTCCTCCTGAGGGTCACTTTCAGATATCCCTTCCTACTGTCAGACTGACTCCTCCCGTCTTGGAGAGCTCAGGTCTGCGGAAGGAATCTGTGCAGTACTCCTTACTGCATTGAGGCCTTGTCCTCTTAGTGTTACAGTTACACCAAACACTACACTCTACTCGGGTGATCAGAGGTTAGTTTGTATATCGGATTATCGGTGAGACTGCAGTTCACTTATAATCTGGTATATATCTGTATTTCCGGTGATACTGCAGATCACCGGTAATCAGATACTCTCTGCGCCCACCGATCGTTACAGATACATTTTAGATAAAATAATCAAGTAGTTACATGCCTCATGATAATTCATCAAGTAGTCAAATGCCGCAAAATAAAAATATTAAGTAGTCCAGTGTGGTCCAACTTCGCGGGCAATCTAGTAGCAGATTTCCCCACAAAACGCAATCACATTGTCAGCAGATTTCCCAACAAAATGCAATCAGGTTGTCAGCAGATTTCTCCACAAAATGCAATCAGATTGTCAGCAGATTTCCCCACAAAATGCAATCAGATTGTTAGCAGATTTCCCCACAAAATGCAATCAGATTGGCAGCAGATTTCCCCACAAAATGCAATCAGATTAGCAGCAGATTCCCCCAAAAAGAGAGAGCCTGGTGGGCAGGTCTACAGGTGTCCGCAGTTTAGGTAGGCAGGTCTATAGGTGTCCTCAGTTTAGGTAGCCAGGTCTATAGGTGTCACCAGTTTAGTCAGGTCTAAAGGTGTCCCCAGTGTACTTAGCCAGGTCTATAGGTGTCCCTAGTATAGGTAGCCAGGTCTATAGGTATCCCCAGTTCAGTTAGTCAGGTCTATAGGTGCCCCAGTTTAGCCAGGTCTATAGGTGTCCCTAGTTTAGCCATGTCTATAGGTGTCCCCAGTTTAGCCAGGTCTATAGGTGCTCCCAGTTTAGTCAGGTCTATAGGTGTCCCCAGTTTAGCCAAGTCTGTAGGTGTCCCCAGTTTAGCCAGGTGTATAGGTGCTCCCAGTTTAGTCATGTCTATAGGTGTCCTCAGTTTAGGTAGCCAGGTCTATAGGTGTCACCAGTTTAGTCAGGTCTAAAGGTGTCCCCAGTGTACTTAGCCAGGTCTATAGGTGTCCCTAGTATAGGTAGCCAGGTCTATAGGTATCCCCAGTTCAGTTAGTCAGGTCTATAGGTGCTCCAGTTTAGCCAGGTCTATAGGTGTCCCCAGTTTAGTCAGGTCTATAGGTGTTCCCAGTTTAATCAGGTCTATAGGTGTCCCCAGTTTAGCCAGGTCTATAGGTGTCCCCAGTTTAGCCAGGTCTATAGGTGTACCCAGTTTAGCCAGGTCTATAGGTGTCCCCAGCTTAGCCAGATCTTTAGGTGTCCCCAGTTTAGCCAGGTCTATAGGTGTCCCCAGTTTAGCCAGCTCTATAGGTGTCCCCAGTTTAGCCAGGTCTATAGGTGTCCCCAGTTTAGCCAGGTCTATAGGTGTCCCTAGTTTAGCCAGGTCTATAGGTGTCCTCAGTTTAGTCAGGTCTATAGGTGTCCCAAGCTTATTCAGGTCTATAGGTGTCCCCAGTTTAGTCAGGTCTATAGGTGTCCCAAGTCTAGCTAGGTCTATAGGTGTCCCCAGTTTAGTCAGGTCTATAGGTTTACCCAGTTTAGCCAGGTCTATAGGTGTCCCCAGACTAGGTAGCCTGGAAGGAGAAGCAGCGGCAGGCACAAAGCTGCGGGGAGGGGGGGGGGGGCAGTCTCCCCCCTCACCTGGAGGCCCCCCCCCTTCGCTCCTCCCCTTTCCAGGCTAGAATGCGCAGCGACAGCGAGCGGGCAACAACTTTCTACTTACTATTTCCTTATCCCGCTCTGCCTGCCGCTGCTCTGGTCTTCTCTGCTGTGCTGTCCAATCACGCTCTCACAGGAAGCACAGTGAGAGCGTGATTGAACAGTACAGCAGAGTAGACCAGACCAGAGCAGTGGCACGCAGAGCTGGAACCAGGAAATAGTAAGTTGATCAGTTCCCCGCTCGCTGCCGCTCTGGTCTGCCGCCCGCTGCAAATTGTAGCTTGGAAGGGGAAGCGCGGAAAGGGGAGGCCCCAGGTGAGGGGGGGGGGGGAGCATGCTTCCCATATGGAATTTTAAAGTACGCCATCCGCGGTGGTGTTTGAGCCTTATCCCTGCTGCGGTCCATGCGGTCCGTGAAGAAGCAATTCTGCAAAACAATTGTTGACCGAGGGGTCTTTGTGGTTGATACCCCTGGAAGGGTGAATCATGGATGATCATTGTGATATTGGAAAGCTGATTGCTGTACTGTCGCCTGCGGGAAGCGTGCTGTCAATCAATGCCTTGTTGTTCGTGGCTTACTGCACAGGCGCAGTAGTTCTGCGCCTGCGTTGTAAACCGCGGACAACGTGGCCTTGATTGACAGTAGTGTTGGGCGAACATCTAGATGTTCGGGTTCGGGCCGAACAGGCCGAACATGGCCGCGATGTTCGGGTGTTCGACCCGAACTCCGAACATAATGGAAGTCAATGGGGACCCGAACTTTTGTGCTTTGTAAAGCCTCCTTACATGCTACATACCCCAAATTTACAGGGTATGTGCACCTTGGGAGTGGGTACAAGAGGAAAAATTTTTTTTAGCAAAAAGAGCTTATAGTTTTTGAGAAAATCGATTTTAAAGTTTCAAAGGGAAAACTGTCTTTTAAATGCGGGAAATGTCTGTTTTCTTTGCACAGGTAACATGCTTTTTGTCGGCATGCAGTCATAAATGTAATACATATAAGAGGTTCCAGGAAAAGGGACCGGTAACGCTAACCCAGCAGCAGCACACGTGATGGAACAAGAGGAGGGTGGCGCAGGAGGAGAAGGCCACGCTTTGAGACACAACAACCCAGGCCTTGCATGAGGACAAGAAGCGTGCGGATAGCAATTTGCATTTTGTCGCCATGCAGTCATAAATGTAATACAGATGAGAGGTTCAATAAACAGGGACCGGAAACGCTAACCCATCACAGATGTTCATTGTTCATGTTACTTGGTTGGGGTCCGGGAGTGTTGCGTAGTCGTTTCCAATCCAGGATTGATTCATTTTAATTTGAGTCAGACGGTCTGCATTTTCTGTGGAGAGGCGGATACGCCGCCGATCTGTGACGATGCCTCCGGCAGCACTGAAACAGCGTTCCGACATAACGCTGGCTGCCGGGCAAGCCAGCACCTCTATTGCGTACATTGCCAGTTTGTGCCAGGTGTCTAGCTTCGATACCCAATAGTTGAAGGGTGCAGATGGATTGTTCAACACAGCTACGCCATCTGACATGTAGTCCTTGACCATCTTCTCCAGGCGATCGGTGTTGGAGGTGGATCTGCACGCTTGCTGTTCTGTGTGCTGCTGCATGGGTGTCAGAAAATTTTCCCACTCCAAGGACACTGCCGATACCATTCCCTTTTGGGCACTAGCTGCGGCTTGTGTTGTTTGCTGCCCTCCTGGTCGTCCTGGGTTTGCGGAAGTCAGTCTGTCGGCGTACAACTGGCTAGAGGAGGGGGGATGTCAATCTCCTCTCTAAAGTCTCCACAAGGGCCTGCTGGTATTCTTCCATTTTGACCTGTCTGGCTCTTTCTTCAAGCAGTTTTGGACATTGTGTTTGTACCGTGGATCCAGAAGGGTATAAACCCAGTAATTGGTGTTGTCCAGAATGCGCACAATGCGTGGGTCGCGTTCAATGCAGTCCTAGGCCGAAGAGGTCATAGCCTAGGGTCACAAAACCTGTTTATTGGGCAATTTCAATGGTGGCGAGTCTGACGTACATAAATCGCAGCAATGGCCGTTAGCAACGTCTGAATCTCACGAAATGTCTCATGCAGGTAGAAGACATATTGTTAGACTTGGGCTCCAAAGATGGGTTCCCTACATCTCTGCAAACCAGAGTTACAGGGCTCCAAATTTGGTAAAATCCCCCATAGGCTTTCATTGGGCCTCCTATTTACAGTTCCAAAATCTCACATCTTTTCAAAGGGCAATTACTCAGCAGTGGCAAATTTTCTAGCATTGTAGGGACCCTTAGGGGGAACATGACTGGTGAGTTTCGGGCCCCTAGGCCGAAGAGGTCATAGCCTAGGGTCACAAAAACCTGTTTATTGGGGCTATTTCAATGGTAGTGATGGTGACGTACATAAATCGCAGCAATGGCCGTTAGCAAAGTCTGAATCTCACGAAATGTCTCATGCAGGTAGAAGACATATTGTTAGACTTGGATTCCAAAGATGGGGTCCCTACATCTCTGCAAACCAGAGTTACAGGGGTCCAAAATTGGTAAAATCCCCCATAGGATTTCATTGGCTCCCTATTTCACTTTCCAAAATCTCACATCTTTTCAAAGGGCAATGGCTCAGCAGTACCAAATTTTCTAGCATTGTAGGGACCCTTAGGGGGAACATGACTGGTGAGTTTCGGGCCCCTAGGCCGAAGAGGTCATAGCCTAGGGTCACAAAAACCTGTTTATTGGGGCTATTTCAATGGTAGTGATGGTGACGTACATAAATCGCAGCAATGGCCGTTAGCAACGTCTGAATCTCACGAAATGTCTCGTGCAGGTAGAAGACATATTGTTAGACTTGGATTCCAAAGATGGGGTCCCTACATCTCTGCAAACCAGAGTTACAGGGGTCCAAAATTGGTAAAATCCCCCATAGGATTTCATTGGCTCCCTATTTCACTTTCCAAAATCTCACATCTTTTCAAAGGGCAATGGCTCAGCAGTACCAAATTTTCTAGCATTGTAGGGACCCTTAGGGGGAACATGACTGGTGAGTTTCGGGCCCCTAGGCCGAAGAGGTCATAGCCTAGGGTCACAAAAACCTGTTTATTGGGGCTATTTCAATGGTAGTGATGGTGACGTACATAAATCGCAGCAATGGCCGTTAGCAAAGTCTGAATCTCACGAAATGTCTCATGCAGGTAGAAGACATATTGTTAGACTTGGATTCCAAAGATGGGGTCCCTACATCTCTGCAAACCAGAGTTACAGGGGTCCAAAATTGGTAAAATCCCCCATAGGATTTCATTGCCTCCCTATTTCACTTTCCAAAATCTCACATCTTTTCAAAGGGCAATGGCTCAGCAGTACCAAATTTTCTAGCATTGTAGGGACCCTTAGGGGGAACATGACTGGTGAGTTTCGGGCCCCTAGGCCGAAGAGGTCATAGCCTAGGGTCACAAAAACCTGTTTATTTGGGCTATTTCAATGGTAGTGATGGTGGCGTACATAAATCTCAGCCATGGCCGTTAGCAAAGTCTGAATCTCACGAAATGTCTCATGCAGGTGGAAGACATATTGTTAGACTTAGATTCCAAAGATGGGGTCCCTACATCTCTGCAAACCAGAGTTACAGGGGTCCAAAATTGGTAAAATCCCCCATAGGCTTTCCATCTCCACAGAAAATGCAGACCGTCTGACTCAAATTAAAATGAATCAATCCTGGATTGGAAACGACTACGCAACACTCCCGGACCCCAACCAAGTAACATGAACAATGAACATCTGTGATGGGTTAGCGTTTCCGGTCCCTGTTTATTGAACCTCTCATCTGTATTACATTTATGACTGCATGGCGACAAAATGCAAATTGCTATCCGCACGCTTCTTGTCCTCATGCAAGGCCTGGGTTGTTGTGTCTCAAAGCGTGGCCTTCTCCTCCTGCGCCACCCTCCTCTTGTTCCATCACGTGTGCTGCTGCTGGGTTAGCGTTACCGGTCCCTTTTCCTGGAACCTCTTATATGTATTACATTTATGACTGCATGCCGACAAAAAGCATGTTACCTGTGCAAAGAAAACAGACATTTCCCGCATTTAAAAGACAGTTTTCCCTTTGAAACTTTAAAATCGATTTTCTCAAAAACTATAAGCTCTTTTTGCTAATTTTTTTTTTCCTCTTGTACCCACTCCCAAGGTGCACATACCCTGTAAATTTGGGGTATATAGCATGTAAGGAGGCTTTACAAAGCACGAAAGTTCGGGTCCCCATTGACTTCCATTATGTTCGGAGTTCGGCCATGTTCGGCCCGAACCCGAACATCTAGATGTTCGCCCAACACTACACGTGACCCGTTCGGCCAATCACAGCGCTAGCCGAACGTTAGGGTAACGTTCGGCCATGCGCTCTTAGTTCGGCCATATGGCCGAACAGTTTGGCCGAACACCATCAGGTGTTCGGCCGAACCCGAACATCACCCGAACAGGGTGATGTTCTGCAGAACCCGAACAGTGGCGAACACTGTTCGCCCAACACTAATTGACAGCGGCGCTTCAAGCAGGCGCAGTATGGACAACCTCGAGGTCGGCCTCTGCACCGTGCAGGGAGCCCGGGATGCCGGCCGACAGCGGAGCTGACAGCATGGGACAGTCGGTTGCAAGGGGCTGGAGAAAGCCCTAGGTGAGTAAAGCTGATTTTTGTTTTTTTGCTGATGATTCCTTTAAGCATAATCGTTTAATGGTGTGTGCACGACAGTACAGCAATCAGCTTTCCAATATCACAATGATAATCCATGCATCACCCTTCCAGATGGTGTTTATCTGGGGGGATGCTTTGCTTGCATTGTAGTAACTCCAGGTAAGAGCTGTCTTCTGGGATTGCTGGATTAAACAGCCCCTGCTTATGTAACAGGGTGCAGCAAAGTGCAAGGACTCTGGAAGCTGCAGTAAGCGGAGCCTACTGGAGCTTGATGCAGCCTGTTATAACTCCAGGGATACCTGCAGCAGGGTGGTGTGCGCATCTATCTCCCCGCATCCAAGCCAGACAAGTATTTGTCAATCATTAGCAGTTTTAAAGACCTGATACTTCATCTGTAATTTAATTTCTGCTGTCAGATGTGTGAGGCATTGTTTAAAGAGGAACTCCAGTGGAAATAATGTCATAAAAAAAGTGCTTCATTTTTACAATAATTATGTATAAATGATTTAGTCAGTGTTTGCCCATTGTAAAATCTTTTAAATCCCTGATTTACATTCTGACATTTATTACATGGTGACATTTTTACTGTTGGCAGGTGATGTAGCTGCTGCATGCTTTTTTAGCAGTTGGAAACAGCTGTAAACAGCTATTTCCCACAATGCAACAAGGCTCACAGACAGGAAACTGCCAGGAGTACCACGGTCCTCAGAGTTTCTTGTGGGAGGGGTTTCACCACAATATCAGCCATACAGAGCCCCTTGATGATCCGTTTGTGAAAAGGAATAGATTTCTCATGTAAAAGGGGGTATCAGCTACTGATTGGGATAAAGTTCAATTCTTGGTCGGAGTTTCTCTTTAAAGGGCAACTGAAGCAAGAGGTATATTGAGGCTGCCATATTTATTTCCTTTTAAGCAATACCAGGTGCCTGGCTATCCTGCTAATACTCTACCTCTAATACTTTTAGCCATAGACCTTGAACAAGCATGTAGCAGATCAGGTGTTTCTGACATTATTGTCAGATCTGACAAGATTAGCTTCATGCTTGTTTCTGGCATTATTCAGACACTACTGCATCCTAATAGACCAGCAAGACTGCCATGCAACTGGTATTGTATAAAAGGAAATAACGTCCAAGCAAACAAGGCAAGGTAATTAATACAATTCATACTTCACACAAGGAACCCAGCAGCCGAGTACATTTGAAATCGGCGCCGGTAGACTTGGGCGCAGGATACAGCGCTATATGGCTGATCGTGCTTCTGCACAAGTCCGGGCCGATTTAATTACTATTCCCCCTCCAGGCCGACATGGATAGTGGGGGAATGAAATAATTCAGCTTCCAGCGATTGCTGGAGGCCGAATTATTGTGTTTTTTAAGCAACTTCGGCTCTGTCTTCTGACGAAGCCGACGTTACTCACTGAGCGCCGCTATAGACTGATTCCCATTACAGTCTATGGCGGTGCTGGCTGCGCCCAAATCTAGCAGCGCTGAAAAGCACTGCTCCACAGCAGCCAGCTAAGGCAAAGCTGAGAATGCTATGACTGGCAAGGTGTGAGAGGAGGAGGAGGAGACTTTTCTATGAACATCACCAAATGAGAGCAGGCATGCAAATGCCCAAACAGCTGAATGGTAATCACTCAATCCTGTGCTAGTCTGATTGAAGACTAAAGGCTGACTGTGGATGGAAAGGACTCTCATTACCAATGCATGCCAAATTATGCAACAGCATGCATGTAGGAAATCCAGAGCTATCTGGCTGCAGTTCAACTGCAGCAAGCCTTAGGTGGATTCATGACAACATCCTCAGCTGCTCTGAACTGCAGAGTGATTGCAGATGGCGACTTATTGCGAATACAATCAAAACTAAGCAACCGAATGCAAGCAGAGAAATCAAAACTGCCCAGTTGCAGCTCCACTGCAACCGACAGGACCTGCTACAGGAGGGATCCTTACACCAACATTTAGTGATGAGCAGATGGGCACAAATTTAGCATAATCGTAACTTCACATCATGATTCGGAAATAACGATGCAAAACCGTAATCTGAAATTTTGGGTGAAAACAATTAATTTAGTTTTTAAACATAATTACTAACCATAATTTCACAATTTCCCTTCATTTTTGTCAAATTTCGCGCCAACTTTAGCACTTAATAGCAAAGCCCCATGCATGCTAACATCAACAAAATTGCTACCTATGTTAAAGGATACCCGAGGTGACATGTGACATGATGAGATAGACATGGGTATGTACAGTGCCTAGCACACAAATAACTAGGCTGTGTTCCTTTTTTTCTTTCTCTGCCTGAAAGAGTTAAACATCAGGTATGTAAGTGGAAGTTCCTGTCTGAGTCAGGACTGGGTCAGACTATAATGTGACCCTCACTGATAAGAAATTACAGTTATAAAACACTTTCCTAGCAGAAAATGGCTTCTGAGAGCAGGAAAGAGATAAAAAGGGTCAGTAGTTTATAGATTTTAGCTCTGGCATACTTCAATGAATGTGTCATTGAGCAAAAACAATAAAACAGTAAAAACTTAAAAAGTAGATTTAACCTTCTGCCGCCCGAGTCACGCCATTGGGCGTGGCCGTGGCGGCAGCCCTAGGACCGCCTAACGCCAATTGGCGTAAAGTCCTGGGGCTGTGTTTTGCAGGAGATCGCGTGCAGGGTACGTGTGCATCTCCTGCTTCAGTCTTCGAGCGGCTGTCGCCGTACATGTACAGCGCTGCGATCAGCTGCAGCGCTGTACTGGGGACAGCCCTGTGACACGGCTGTCCCCTCCTGAGCAACAGAGGTGATCGGCTGTCATAAGCTGAAGCCTGTGACAGCTGATCACAGGGTTTGGCTAGCGGGGGGAGGGAGGGAGGAGGGTTTACAGTGAATAAAAAAAAGACGCCATTTTTGACAAAACAACATCAAATAAACAAACAAATAAACAAACAAACATTGGGGGGGGGGGGGATCAGACCCCACCAACAGAGAGCTCTGTTGGTGGGGAGAAAAGGGGGGAAGAATCACTTTTGTGCTGTGTTGTGCCGCCCTGAGCTTGGCCTTAAAGCTGCAGTGGCCAATTAAATGAAAAATTGCCTGGTCTTTAGGGGGTTTAACACTGCGGTCCTCAAGAGGTTAAATATAAAGAAAACCTGTGGAATATCTTTAAAAAAAAGGCATTTTTAGGAATAGGAGGATAGATACAATTGTTTATTTCATTCGTTTATTTTAACCTCGGGTGCCCTTTAAGGAGAAGGGTGGGAACAAGGCAAAAAAATGGAATTTAGAAATGCAAAGGAAATAGCTTTTTAAAACTTTAATTTTTCTGAGTTAAAAAAAAACCAAAACATTTTTCCTTTGCATTTTTAAAATCGATTTTCTCAAAAACGACAACGTTTTTTTTGAAAAATTTTTTTTGCCTTGTTCCCACTCTTTTCCTTAACATAGGTAGCAAGTTTGGTGATGTCAGCATGTATGTTTGCTATTAACCACTAAAGTCGGCACGGAATTATGCAAATATTATGCGAAATTACCACAACCTCCATACAGTGGCGTAGCTAAGGAGCTGTGGGCCCTGATGCAAGTTTTACATTGGGGGCCCCCAAGCACTCTATACATAACAATTTATATGACGCACCAAAACCTGCCAATAGCATCTACAGTGTCAGAAGTGCAAGAAGCAGATGGGGAGCAGTTTGTTAATGATTACCACTATTCAAAGTATCTACAGAAGTGATTATTAGGAGCACAGGACCAATAGAGAGCACCTCGAGGCCCCTCTGGCCCTGATGCGGTTGCAACCTCTGCACCCCCTATTGCTATGCCCCTGCCTCCATAGACAAAAACACATGGGCACCAGGTACTTGTCAAGACCATTTAATGATGTGTTGCGAAAAGTATACAGCATAGTGTAATTAATACATCCCCATCCAGGTGGCATCACCCGCAGAGACCCCCCGCCCCCCCCATTCAACAATGGTTTCACTGAATTGCTTCTTTACAGACCGTGTGGACCGCAGCGGGGATTAGGCTCAAGGTGCGAAATTATGAGTGGATTACACAAAATCAGTTGAATGTTTAAATCGTAATTACATAGGGCCGTAACTGTGAAAATTTACGGGAAATTTGGTGTAATTTGTAATCGGCAGATTACGAACATTACTACCGACATTCCACCCATTGGCAACACCCATTTTAATAAGCATTTTTTTAAAATGTATCCTACACGGTCTATCTTTTGATTTATTGTAGTAAGTATGACTAAGCAGGTTTTAGAGTGTTATTGTGTTTAACAACTCAGCAGCCTACTAAATGAACCAAAATGCCATATGTTGGCAGTATCAACAGAATTACCTAAACTGCAGTACAGTAAAGCGACCACAAGATGTCAATGTCTGTACTATGCTGCAATGATCTCTATGGTATTGTGGTTTCCTGTATTCACTCTGTGTTCCTCTCTGTTCTAAGTAGGCTGCATTTCCTGATGGTGTGTGTATGGTTTACCTCTGCATGGATTCCTTCAGTAAACAGTTCTAACTTGTTATACCAGGTGCCTATCTGTGTGTACAGAACACTCTGCTCCATCACCATAAACATTAACTATATACAGCTTCATGTCTGTGACAGGGATACACTTTATTGCAGTTACCTTGGTTGAACTTATCAGCGCATAAGTGACTATATTGGCCGCCACAATATTAAATCACCACTTATCGCGCTCCCGTGGGCTGATGTGGGCCCCCATCAGGTTTGTTGCACCATTCTGCAGTTTCACTCGCATTTCTTTGGAAGGTTCAGATATTTTTCATCAGAAAGTGCTTTCCGGTTAATTTACCATAATTGGCCGCATCAAGCCCAACATTTACTCTTTATGGAGTCTTCTGGCTTTTAGGAAATATTAAATCCTTTGAAAGGAAAATGATTGCCGGGGAAGAAAGCCTCTTTGCCGTTCTGTTTATTTCTCTGCAAGCGGTGCAGATGATCGCCCACGCTTACGAAATCCTTTACATGTAGCCGCTTCCTGCTGCTTTATGGCAAATTGGCGTGCCTCTGAGAAAGCCAATCAGGATCTATCTGTCATTCCAAATATCCAACTGTCACTTGCCCACTGCAGTCTCGAGAATGGAAAAAAAATGTAAAATCCAATAAATTCAACAAATTCATTAAACCCGGAAATTGAAATTGCTGTGTAAGAGTCCTCTCTTCTCATTCACAAATTGTCAGGGTCAGAGCGAGGCGCTCCTGGCTTTGCCTCTGAATGTTTTCTCCTCCTTTATAAGGCCATTTTCACACTGGTAATAAAAGTGGCGTACGTGAATTTCGGGCACCATGGAAAATCGGGCGCAGGTACTGTGTCGATAGAAGAATATCAGTAAATGTACAGATAGTCTACTATTTAAGTGTTCATTTTCCTTAGTAAACTATTGGTAACTGTTACCGATATCGGGAACAGGAAATTTGGGCAAGTGGGGCTAATGGACTATTTGGGCGCTCCATAGACACTAATGCAGAATATCGGATATTGGGCACCGAAAAAAGAAATTAGGGCACCCGATAAATAAAACCAAATGCGCTGTTTTTATTAGCCTGTGCTACTAATAAAAACCTTTGTTAAATACAAAGATTTGTTGTTATTGAGGTAAGCTACTTCAAATTGATTTCCCGTTTTAAACTGCTTTTAGATGCTTTTATAATCACACCAAGGCGCCTCTTATACCCTCATTGTTCTACCATACCCCCTTACCTCACCCGTTTGAGGGGTGGAGACAGAACACACGTGGTTTCCACCACGGTGGACATCTGTCTCCTTTCTTTTACCAAGAAGAGCGACCACATCAAGGTCCCTAGGGACCACCCTGAGTGGAGTCGGGTTTGTTGTCTCCACCTGCTTCCTGTGGTCAGTTGCCCCCCTGCAACCCACCTTTGTAAGTAGTGTCTTACTTTTATTACGTTTTGTTTTTGACATACTACACCATTGGGCTCCCACTTTTGTCTCCTGTATTTTTTCACTATAAGGTGTTTTTGACACCCACATCCCACTACGTCTACACGGAAGCGATGCACGAATCTTCCCCGAGGGATTTCGGGGGGTTATAGTGAGTATTCAGCCATGGGTATGCAGCATTTTAAGTGGCAAATTAATAGAGCAATCTGAAATAAAAACTGGGGTTTTTTTTGAGACTTCAGAGTTTCTTTAGGAGAGCTAAATCATCAGTTGAGTCATTCAGCTGAGTCATTTAAGGAGAGATAAATTGTGAGTTAATAAGTAAGGTGAGACAATTTAACAGAAAAGCATTGTGAATCAGGCCCTATGTGTTTCGATAAATACAGTGGGATGCGAAAGTTTGGGCAGCCTTGTTAATCATCATGATTTTCCTGTATAAATCGTTGGTTGTTACAATAAAAAATGTCAGTTAAATATATCATATAGGGGACACACACAGTGATATTTGAGAAGTGAAATGAAGTTCATTGGTTTTACAGAGAGTATTTAAAGAGACTCTGTAACAAAATTTTCAGCCTTATTTCTTCTATCCTATAAGTTCCTATACCTGTTCTAATGTGGTCTGTCTTACTGCAGCCTTTCCTAGTTGCACAGTCGCTGTAATATCTATGTTATCTAATCTTTGTGATGGATTGCGGAGAAACCGCCGCACGTTCTGACAGTGAGGCGGCGGTGTCCGCGTACAGAGCGGCGGTTTCCCCGCAGCAACATGCGTCTGGTTTGTCTGGACCTAGTAGTGCACACAGATGGAGAGCTACGCGCGCGCGTGCCACAAGACAGGCTCTTTATGCCAATAGGAGAAGGGTCAGCTGATCGAGGCGGTCAGCTGATCCCAGCTCAGCAGGTGATTGGTTGATGGGAGCTGGGCAGCGCTGTGGAGTGCTTTGCTATATATATCTCTTGCTGTTCAGTTGCTGGTTGTCTGGCGTTGCGAATACCTATGTGTTAGCACTCAGACCTTAGTCAGATCCTTCAGTGTGGTGGAACCAGGTGGACCTGGGAATCCACACTTAGCCAGTTCACTGTATATCATCTGTGTTATTCCTTAGACTAATTCCAGGGTGTAGAGACCACGGACCTCACACCCCAGACTAGGAATACTGTATATCATCTGTGTTATTCCTTAGACCAGTTCCTGGGTGTGGGACCACGGACCTCACACTCTAGACTAGGCATTATTGGATATCTGTTTATGAATTGTAGCTCTCCTGACTTCTCTTCTGCTTTCTGATTCGGTACCTTTGCACATCTGATCTACTATTGCCGACCCTGCCTGTCCTTGGTTACCGAATCAGTCTCCTGTCTCTGTACTTTATCTGCCTGTGTGTTGCCGACCCGGCCTGCCCGACCTTTCTGGCTGTCACCCACCCCTTGGGTGCTCAGTCCTTCTGCAGGGGTCCCCTGCTCCTCAGAGGAGGCCTTGCTGCAAAACCAGTCAGGGACTCCCCCTCCTGGAGCCCTTGACTGCAGTAGAGTCCTTCTCTACTTATTGGACCACCTGCTACCCCGGTGGTCCAATTCCTACTGTTACACCAAACACTTACACGCTTCAGGTGTCTAGAGGCTAGTTATACTTGGATTATTGGTGATTCTGCAGATCCTCAATAATCAGGTATATCTGTATTCTTGGGGATACTGCAGATCGCCAAGAATCAGATTCTCTCTGGTTGCTGACACCTATCTTTACAATCTCCTTTCCTTTGTCAGCTTTGTCGGCTCAGGCAAGAATGTGCTGCTCAGCTTGTGATAGGGAGAAGCTATACACACCCTCTCCATGCCCCCTGCAGGCTCTGTATGAGTCACAGACTAAGCTTATCTGAGCCTATCACCAGCTGGTTAGCAGCCATGTCTTTTGTTTGTAAACACTGCCTAAAACTGGCAATTACAAGCCAGGATTGCAGCAGGGAGTGGCAGAAACAGCACAGAGCTTTTTATTGTAAGGATTTTAGAGTACAGATTATCTTTAAAGGAAAACTTAAGTGTCCTAGAAAAAATGACTTGTACTCACCCGGGGCTCCCCTCAGCCCCCTGTCACCGGCCGACAGCATTAAAGAAGGCGCTATTGCGGCCGGGAACGCGGCTAATCAGCCGCGTTCCCAGCCTATCGGCCGAACCGGAAGTGGCCGCCGGCGAGTCCAGCTGCATCGGAGAGACACGGCGAGGGCACCGTTCAGCTGCAGGGGGCTGAGGGGAGCCCCGTGTGAGTACAAGTCATTTTTTTTAGGACACTTAAGTATTCTTTTAAGGGGTATCAGTTGTAAGTTTCCCTCCTCTTTTAATTTTCTCTGAAGAGTAGCAGCATAGGGGGGGAGGGGGGCTTAAAGCATCTCTTAACCTCCTTGCCGGTCTAAAAAATCCGGCAAGGAGGCAGCGCGCACTTTTATTTTATTTATTTTTTTTTTAAATCATGTAGCGAGCCCAGGGCTCGCTACATGATAGCCGCTAAGCGGCGGCATCCCCCCACCCACTCCGATCGCCTTCGGCGATCAGAGTATGCAGGGAATCCCGTTGAGAACGGGATTTCCTGCAGGGCTTCCCCGGTCGCCATGGCGACCGGGCGGGATGACGTCACCGACGTCATAGACGTCAGAGGGAACTCCGATCGTGATGTCGTGACGTCAGAGGGAACTCCGATCCGCCCCTTAGCGCTGCCTGGCACTGATTGGCCAGGCTGCGCAGGGGTCTGGGGCGGGGGGGGGCGGGTCGGCGCGGCGGGTAGCGGCGAATCGGCGGCGAGCGGCGGCGAGCGGCGGCGATCGCGACCTACACGCAGCTAGCAAAGTGCTAGCTGCGTGTAGGGAAAAAAAAATTATGCAAATCGGCCCAGCGGGGCCTGAGATATCCTCCTGCGCAGGTTACCCCGAGCTGAGCTCGGGATAACCGGCAAGGAGGTTAAATGACCTGAAGACAAAGATTGTTCACCATCATGGCTGAGAGGAAGAATACAGAAAGCTGTCTCAGAGATTTCAGCTGTCTGTTTCCACAGTTAGGAACATATTGAGGAAATGGAAGACTACAGGCTAAGTTCAAATAAAGGCTCGAAATGGCAGACCAAGTAAAATCTTGGATAGACAGAAGTGACGAATGGTGAGAACAGTCAGAGTCAACCCACAGACCAACACCAAAGACCTACAACATAATTTTGTTGCAGATGGAGTCACTGTGCATCGTTCAACCATTCAGTGCACTTTACACAAGGAGATTCTGTATGCGAGAGGGATGCAGAGGACGTCTTTTCTCTGCCCACAGAACAAACAGAGCCGCTTGAGGTACGCTAAAGCACATTTGGACAAACCAGCTTCATTTTGGAATAAGGTGCTGTGGACTGATGAAACTAAAATTGAGTTATTTGGGCATAACAAAGAGCATTATGCATGGAGGAAAAACGACACAGCATTCCAAGAAAAACACCTGCTACCTACAGTAAAATGTGGTGGTGGTTCCATCCTGCTGTGGGGCTGTGTGGCCAGGGCAGTGACTGGGAATCTTGTCAAAGTTGAGGGACGCATGCATTGATTCCACTCAGTATCAGCAGATTGTGGAGACCAATGTCCAGGAATCAGTGACAAAGCTGAAGCTGGGCCGGGGCTGGATCTTTCATCAAGACAACGGCCCTAAACACTGCTCAAAATTCACTAAGGCATTCATGCAGAGGAACAAGTACAATTTCTGGAATGGCCATCTCAGTCCCCAGACCTGAATATAATTGAAAATCTGTGATGTGAGTGAAAGAGAGCTGTACATGCTCGGAAGCCATCAAACCTGAATGAACTAGAGATGTTTTGTAAAGAGGAATGGTCCAAAATACCTTCAACCAGAATCCAGACTCTCATTGGAACCTACAGGAAGCGTTTAGAGCATGGGTCCCCAAACTTTTTCGGTAAAGGGCTGGGTCAACATACTTCAGACTGCTGGGGGGCTGGAACACACATAAAATGATGTTGAAAAACATTACATGGAATCTAGGTATTGATTCCCCCCAATCATGCCCGGAGGAGAACTCCCAGCAGCAGCCATTCAGTCATGTGGCGCCCGAAGAACATCTTTGTGCACCAGACAGTGAAGCATATCCAGGTGACAGCCTGTGTCACCTGATGCAGAATTGGATTGGAAGCCAGCGAATGTCTGCTCGCTGACTTCTACAGTATATGGATGGGTGGTGCCAGCACTGCTATTCTATATGCGGGCTGCTGATATTAAAGGTGCAGTGGGTCACATCTATAAGTTATACATGTTGTGTTTGGGGGCCAGTGAAAAAGCCTCGGGGGCCACATTTGGCCCGCGGGCCGTAGTTTGAGGACCACTGGTTTAGAGGCTTTAATTTCTGCAAAAGGAGGATCTACTAAATATTTATTTCATTTCTTTTTTGTGGTGCCCAAATTTATGCACCTGCCTAATTTTGTTTAAACAATTATTGTGCACTTTCTGTAAATCCAATAAACTTCATTTCACTTCTCAAATATCACTGTGTGTGTCTCCTGTATGATATATTTAACTAACATTTTTTATCGTAATAACCAACCATTTATACAGGAAAATCATGATGATTAACAAGGTTGCCCAAACTTTTGCATCCCACTGTATCATTTTCAAATTTGTTTAGAGAATTACAGTATTGTCAATTATCGATTTCATTTTCATTATCTTACAGTTTTATCTATTTTTGTATTAACGTTATTTGCCAAGAAAGAACTTGGATGTCCCAGTACGTCATCTGTGTAATGCACATTACCAAAGTAATGTCCCGTGCCATCAGTACTGGTAAAATTGCCGTGGGATAACCGCACAATTTCACATCGGAATTCCTACAATTCAGAAAGTTATGTGAAAATATGTTCAAACTTTTTATGTTCAAACAAATACAAAAAAAACCAAAGAATGTTTGTAGATTGATGTAAGCGTGCTAGTGTCTTCTTGAGCATGCTCAAAGAATGTGACAGCGAAAATTCACAGTAAATTACGTTAATTTCGCAATTTCACAATGCAAACTTGGAAACTGCAAAATTCGGAATTTCATGTGAATTTCGTTTTTGGAATTTGGCAATTGCGACCATCCCTACTAGTGATGGGATGAGCAGTTCGCCTGGCCCTACCACAAACTGTTCCCCAACAAACAGTACTTGCGACTACTACCGGCCAGGCCGGCAAGGTCATTAAGTAATGCACAGGCGCTGGCCGGCAGTGCACATCCTTGATTGTGCGCCCATGGTCGGGAGAACTTTGCGCATGACGTCATTGTACATAGTCATGCACATGTGCAAAGCACTCCCAGCTGCACGATTAAAGTGGACTTGAACTCTAGCAGAGGACAGAAGGATAACATAGAAATGCACCCTGTATGTATGTAGAGAGTTTAGCCTGTTTAATTCCCCCTCGTTTGTGTCTAATCACAAGTTGTAATTTGATCCTCCCCTGTGTCACATGATTGCCTATAGCAGAGATGGCAAATAAGCCCATTTTAAAAGCACAGACTGCAAACAATATGTCTGCCTCCACGAATCAGGAAGTAGAAACTACAAATTAATTTTAGGATTTGTATCAACTGTAACAAAAAACATGTTTTTTGGTTGAAGGTTATTTTGCTGTTGTGTATCTTTTAGAGTAGAGAGTAGATCTGAGTTCAGGTCCACTTTAAGGACATGTGCCATAGGCCAGCGCCTGCACATTACTGAAAGACCTCGCAGAGATTAATAAATGTAAAAGTCTACAATTTTAAAATCTTTTTCATGTAATGAGTAGATGACAGCAGAAGTCTCCTAGTTACAGTAAGGACCGGGCGGCATGAAATTCCCTAGAATAAAAGTTTCTGCCTGGCAGGTGCTGCAACCCATAATCCTTTGTTCATGTTATGCATGACCCACTTAAAGCAACTGTTTTCACACACAGTATATGCTTCATTATTGATGCAAACTTGTGTGGGAGTCGGCAGACTGAATGAAAAAAAATATTAATTTTAGCTCTCCTGCAAGGTGAGATTGGAGCGGAGAGTACAGACAGACGTCTGGCCTGCTGTCCTCAGATAACCTGCCTATTATTGGACTGGTTACACTGACAGACTTACTTTGTGAAGAGAAGTTATACTCAGATCGAACCTGAAGTGCTAAAGGCACATACATCTGTTGTATTAACCCTAGTTAGGTGTCTTGCTAGAATCCTGTATTCTTCATTTGATTTTGTTTGTACTTATTACATGAAATTCATATTTTCCAGATATGTGAGGTAGTCCCCTTTTACGCTGTGTGCACAAAAACACCACATTCCGTCACAGGAGCCCCTGTGGAGCTATCACAGTGATCTCGGTGTGGCAATCTGCAGGCATCCTACAGCTCACAGCACCGTGCTGCTGCCTGCACTTTGTGCTGCCCTGCCCCATTTCTTTCCCGGTTACAGTGTGTTTGTGTTTGCAAAGCATAGAGCAGCTCTGGGGAATGTGACAGAGAAATAAGCCAGGTTAGAGCAAAGCCCTGTGCCCCTGCTGTGTGCTAGCAAACAATGAAGTCGGGACCTTGCAGAATGCTTTGCGTCCCCCTTTATTACAGATGTCGCTTGTCAAGTTGTCCTCATTATTATCTGTATTCACTAAATATGCTGCAGAGGCCAGTGGATACAGATAAGTAACAATACTTGTAATCAGCCCACTTCTCCTGTCTCCTGTCCCCCCATCTCTCTCCCACCCTACTCTAAAAATTAAAAAAAGTAACATCTCATTCTAAATTTTATTATGTATTTATATAACAGTGACATCTTCTGCAGCACATTACAGAATACAAAGTCATGTCACTGACTGTCCTCAGAGGAGCTCACAGTCTAATCCCTACCATAGTCCTAGTCTAATATCCTACCATATGATTATATTGTGGGTTGCTGAGATCTTTGCCCCTGAGCACTACCGCGCAGTGCAGATTGTCGGGAGCAATGGGGTGTTACTGCCTGTTACAATCACACCGCAACAGCCACTACCAAGTGTAAAAGGGTCCTTAAAGCAAACCTGTGAAAAACATGTGAGAAAAAAAAAGTGAAGAGTTAAATACTCACCTAAGTAGTGGGAAGCCTCTGAATGCTCCAAAGGCTATCCAGATCATCCTTGACCCCAACGCTGCTACCAGGGACGCTCTTCTTGTTCACGGCTGTGCTCTTGTCTGTGTTTGTACTGCGCATGTAAGAGCAGTATGGTCCACACATCGGCAGTCGCTCGTATATGGAGGAAAAAGCCATGCACAACTGGCTTTGCACTACTGCGCAGGTGCAGGCTGTACTCACGCATGCGCAGTATGACCACACTTGTACACGACGGGAGTGCGACTACAAGGACCACACTTGTACACACCCCTCCTTTGTCACATATGCATAGTGGGTCCCAGCGCTTGATCGGTGGAGTTGAGGACTATGGAGGAATCTTTTAGTCTATCCAGAGGCTTCCCTTTAAGGCACGGTTTCCCAACCCTGTCCTCAAGGTCCATCAACAGTACATGTTTTGCTGAAAACCACAAACATGCACAGGTGAGGTAATAAGTGTCTCAGCAGAGCTGATTAACTACCTCTGTGGATTTCCACCAAACATGCACTGCTGGTGGGCCATTCCAAATACTTCTTCAGGTTCACTTTAATGTCCCAGCACACAAAAAAACCCATCTACTTACCCGGGGCTTCCTCCATCCCCTTGCAGCTGACATGTCCCACGATGCAGCTCGGCTTTCAGCCGCCGGCCCGGGGTCCCTGCTGGTGCAGAGGCCAACCTTGCAAGGTCGTCCTCTACTGCGCCTGCACGAGCCCCACTATCAATCACGTCCACGCTGCTCAGAGTGTACTGCGCAGGCTCGGAGGGTGTGAGACTGAGAGTGGAGCTGCGGCATGGGAAATATCGGCTGCAAGGGGCTGGAGGAAGCCCTGGGTAAGTAGATTATTTATTTTTGTGTGCTTGGACTTTCCCTTTAACCACTTAACGACCGCCTAACGCCGATAGGCGTCGGCAGGTCGAAGTGGTGTTACCATGGAAACGGCCGTTCCATGTCAGTTCACGGAGGGTGTCTCCGTGAACAGCCTGCGAGCCTCCGATCGCAGCTCGTAGGCTAAATGTAAGCACGCGGGGAAGAAATCCCCGCTGTTTACATCCTACGGCGCTGCTGCACACTGTAAAGGAGATTGGCGATCCCCGGCCTCTGATTGGCTAGGGATCGCCGGAATCTGATAGGCTGAAGCCTATCCTAGGCGGCGCAGGACGGATCACCGTCCTGTGCCGCCCACAGCGTAAGGGAGAGGGAGGGAAGGAGAGGGAGGGCAGAAATCACTGCGGAGGGGGGCTTTGTGTGTTTGATACGCTCCTAATTCCTTAAAGGGAAGATCCAAGCAAAAAAAAAAAATGAGATTCACTTACCTGGGGCTTCTACCAGCCCCATGCAGCCATCCTGTGCCCTCGTAGTCACTCACTGCTGCTCCAGTCCCCCGCTGGCAGCTTTCTGACCTCGGAGGTCAGGGCCAAATTGCGTACATTTTTACACATTCCCGCTAGTGCAGGAACACTAACACATACATTTTTACGCGTTAGTGGTGAAACACGTAAATTTTTGTTCCTGCACTAGCTGGAATGCGTAAAAATGTATGCAATGTGGCCCTGACCTCCGAGGTCAGAAAGCTGCCAGCGGGGGACTGGAGCAGCAGTGAGTGACTACGAGGGCACAGGATGGCTACATGGGGCTGGTAGAAGCCCCAGGTAAGTGAATCTCATTTTTTTTTTTTTGCTTGAACCTTCCCTTTAAGTATTTATTTCAGAGAACCTGGGCTAGCCTATAACATATCTCAAAAGCTGATAGGTAAATGAATCTCAAACAGATCCTATTTATGAATGTGTTGTATTTCCTATTTACATGAAATAACGTTTTCTTTTCTGGGGGATACGAGGCAAATTTGAGCACACTTTGGTTTATAAAAAGCAATTCCCCGCAGATCATATGTACAAGGCAATTTTACTTTCATTTTTATTTCTTTTTTTTGTGCTCGGGTGTTTATTTTGTAAAGTGTATACTCCTTCGGGGCATCTTGCTCATAAAATATTTTGCCTGCGCTCTTGATTTGCATATCAGAACCTCGGAAGCCACGGGACGGTCTCTGAGCGGTGAAACTGCCTGTGGGCGTAATTTACATAAACCCCTCAGGAGGCAGTGAATTATATTGAATTATAATGTCTGAGCATGCTGTTTATATCTTTTATTATCTCTCAAAATTAATGAGTGGGTAATTAAGTGTTTAGACAGAAATGGGCTTTAATAGCACCGTATAGAAATAAGATTGTGCGTTGGACCGTGGCGTCCAATCAGAAATGCAGATGTGAAAATGATCAAACTCATGCGGATAAACGTATCAGTGTGTGTTAAAGCTTCAGCTTGCTAATAAATAAAAAAAAAATTCTCAACTCAATCTAGCAATCTGGGCACTGAAAATGATTAAAGTCTTGTCTTATGTAACTTGTTATTGGACTAATGTCTCCCTCCCTCTTCCTCTAGTCATTAAAGAGAACCAGAGATGAAGAAGAAATAGATTTATACATACCTGGGGCTTCCTCCAGCTCCATAAGCCTGGATCGCTCCCACGCCGCCATCCTCCGCTTCCTCTGTCCGCCGGTACCGGGTCCCGTCATTTCGTCGAGTCGAGCCAGTCGACGCAAGCACAGTGCGCTCCCTCCGTACTGCGCAGGCGAATGCGTACAGGGCTGGAGGGAGCCCCTGTGCATGCGGAAGACTGGTCGCGTCCGGCGGAAGTGACAGGACCCGGTACTGGCGATAGAGGCAGCGGAGGACGGCGGCGTGGGAGCGATCCAGGCTTATGGAGCTGGAGGAAGCCCCAGGTAAGTATAACATCTTTTTCCATTTTTAAGCTTTCCCTCCTCTCTGGTTCCCTTTAAAGAGACACTGAAGCGAGTAAAAAACTAGCTTCTTCTCTTATATTCAGCAGGGGCATGTGTGCCCCTGCTAAACCGCCGCTATCCCGCCGCACAACGGGGGTCCCTTACCCCCCCAATTCCCCCCCTGCAAAATCTACGACCAACTTGGTCGTAGATTTTGCTCCTCCTAGAGGCAGGGCTAACGGCTGCAGCACTGCCTCACAGCGCGTCAATCAGCGGCGCATCGCCGCCTCTCCCCCGCCCCTCTCAGTGAAGGAAGACTGAGAGGGGCGGAGATACGCGCTGACAGACGCGCGTGAGGCAGGGCTGCGGCGGTTAGCCCTGCCTCAATGCGGAAGAGATCCCCTGCGAGGACGGAGGGGATTTGGGGGGTAAGGGACCCCCGTTGTGCGGCGCGATAGCGGCGGTTTAGCAGGGGCACACATGCCCCTGCTGAATATAAGAGAAGAAGCGAGTTTTATACTCGCTTCAGATTCTCTTTAAGGCTACTTTCACAGTAGGACGTTGTGTTTGATGCGACGTTAAGGTTGCACAACGCGGCCCTAACGCACCGCATATACACTTTCACAGTGCGTCGTTAAAGTCGCACGTTAAAAAATGTATTTACTATGGAATGAAACCGGTGCATGCGGAACATTTTAAAAAAGGGAAAAAAACATTACTGAGCATGTGCAACACAAGTAACACAGCAGATTCATTGCTAAACGCACAGCATGCAGCACTTTCTACTAACGCTACACGTTACACACTACCGCAACGTGTGCACTGTGAATGTCGCACAGACTTTGCATTGCTGTGCGTTACTCTGCGTTAAAGTATTTTATTACGAGTGACTTTAACGTCGCACTGTGAAAGAGCCCTTAAAGTGGACCTGAACTCTTGCACAGGGCAGAAGGAAAACATAGAGAAATGCACCCTGTATGTATTTAGAGAGTGTAGCCTGTCTAATTCTCCCTCCTCTGTGACCAATCACTAGCGTAATTTGACCTCTCAGCTGTGTCTGCTGGCTGCCTTGGTAGAACAGCTAATTTGTAAACAAACAATGTTAACCCTAGGGGCCTGATTCACAAAGCGGTGCTAACAGTTAGCACCCTGGTGAAAAGCCCTTTATCATGCCTAAACTCAGTTTAGGCATGATAAGTTTAGGTGTGATAAGTTTAGGTGTGATAAGTTTAGGCATGATAAGTTTAGGTGTGATAAGTTTAGGCGTGATAAGTTTAAGCGCCAACTGCGTTAGCACCGCAGTGCACAGCTGATCAAAAGTTTTACGCTACCAAAGACTGGTGCACTTCGTATAAAGATTAATGGCGCTGCTTTGCGTGCGGGACTTTGCAAGCGATCTAAACTTATCTAAACTTATCATGCCTAAACTTATCACACCTAAACTTATCATGCCTAAACTTATCACACCTAAACTGGCTTTTCACCAGAGTATTGCAATGGTTATCATGCCTAAAGTCTCTAACTGGGTTAGCACCGCTTTGTGAATCGAGCCCAGTCTGCTTCCATGAAAGCAGGCAGTAGACGTACTGCAGATTTATTGCAGGATTTGTATCAGCGTAGAGGTACTCAGTCTAAATTTGACTAAATCTGTTCTACCTGGACAAATTCTACAAATACTGCATTATAAGATGCCACCTGTGCTGTGAACTCATCATCATTACTAATCTTTAGATGGCATTCAGGCTCTTTCATATCTCTCTCCTCCCCCCTGGCGCTTTAGCAATTTCCCTGCTAACAAATCTAATGCCAATATAATCATTTCCCCAACATTGGAAAAACAATCCTCCCTCCATGCTTCAACATATTTTCCCGCTGCTCTCCAGCAACAATCCTCCCACCCCACTTCCTAACAAAGAAAAAACAGCCCCTCCCCCTCCACTTCCCAGCAATCTCCTCCATCACTTGCGCAATGTAGAAGGGTCGAGGGAAAACGTGTTGAACTTATCTGGGGCTTCTAATGGTCCCCCGCAGACGTCCTGTGTCCGCGCAGCCGCTCACCGATGCTCCGGTCCCCGCCTTTAGTTCACTTTTAGAATTTCCAACTTTAAAGTCAGAAAACCACTGCGCCTGTGTGGCCACTCCCTTGCTCCCACTGATGTCACCAGGAGTGTATTGCGCAGACCCAATACGGTCTGTGCCTGCGCAGTACGCTCCTGGTGACATCAGCGGGAGCGAGGGCATGGGTGCACAGGTGCAGTGGTTTTCCGACTCTAAACTCGGAAATTCCAGAAGTGAACCGGAGGCGGGGACCGGAGCATCTTTGAGTGGCTGCGCGGGCACATTCCATTCTGCTCCCTAGTCCCTGCTCAGCTGAAATGCTGGTATAGAAATCCCGAGGCCCCAGCAGGCTTCCATTGGTTTTTGCAATAGACCAATGGGAATCATCATCCCTCCCCATGGTCGATTTTTATTGGTCTATTACTCAGTGAACCAATGAGACTCCTCCCTGGGGAGGGACAATTCCAACTGGTGTATTGCAACCAATGGGAGCCTGAGGTGCTTCTGCTAAGGACTTAGGATGGGTATACAAGCGTTTCCATTGTGCAGGGACCAGAATGGACAGCAGCAGGTGAGTATCTTGTGAAACACATGTGACAAGCAGCCTAGTGGGAACAGACACCATTCATTCCCATAGGCTAGCACTGATTCCGTTGGCCTCTGTCACCATCTGTCACGTCCGGTTGATCTTGAAAAATCGTGCAGGACCCGAACTTGCATTCCACTTGCCAGAGCACACTAAACGTATCCACTGTGAACAGACTGAGGTGAACAAATCCCATTGCTTAAAGCGGACCTGAACTCAGAACTTCTCTGCTCTAAAAGATAAGCAACAGCATAGTAACCTTTAAAGAAAAACATTTCTTTCAGCTGATGTAAATCCTACAATAAATCTGCAGTGTCTACTTCCTACTTTCAGGGAAGCAGACATAGGGTTAACATCCTGTGTTCATTATTTAGCAGTTCTGCCGAGGCAGAGGAGATTTCTGAGCTGACACTGCTGAGAGATCAAATTACGGTGGTGCTTAGTCACAGATGAAGGGGAATTAGGCTAAACTCTCTAAATACATACAGGGCGCATTCCTCTATGTTTTTCTTCTGTCCTGTGCATGAGTTCACGTCCACTTTAATAGGAAACGTTCACATCCGTTCACATCCGCTCCATTGCGCTCTGCCAAGTGGAGCGATTTTTGTGCCAGTGTGAAAGGAGCCTTTATTTTCTCGGCACTTGAGTGCAGCCACCTGAGACAGACGAATCTGCTTCGGTGGTGTTTGCTGGATGCTTTGCAGCGCCTGTAGTCGTCTAGGAGGGATTTTTATTTTCCTACAAAAGTGGCGTATGAAGAAGCAGCTCACCGTGTTCAGTGGGCGCAGCAGAATTTTGCTACGGGGTGCCACGATTTGGAGTTCCGCTCCAGAGACCCAACACGGGCTTCATCTGAAGAGTCACAGATTAGAAGTAGGGAAAAGTCCAGGGGGTGCGAAGGAGGATTTTTTTTTTTTTTTTTTTTTTTTTTGCAGAACAATCCGTTTGGTAAGCTGTCTGAAGCAGAAGACCCCTAGTCAATTCTCCTATTAATTATTAATAACCTTGGCGCAGACATGGCGAGCAGAGCCTTGCAGAAGAAGCTAAATTATGTAAGGGATTATAAAAGCAGAGCACAATGGTAAGGATGTCCTTGAATAAACCAGGGCTAAGCCTATAAATGAATATGCGGTCCATAGAAAGCCGGTGACAGACACTTGTTGTGTATCTCAAGGCCAACTGCCTGGTGGACATAGACAAAGACCTCTGAGCATAAAGAGCTCTCAACAATCGCTTTGCAGAAGAGCCAACTAGGCAAGACTAAATCATTTTTCATGCTGGATATAACATATAAATACACAACAGCAACTTAAAGAGGAACTGTAACCAAGGATTGAATTTTTCTCGAATAGATCATCATGGGGGGAAGGGGGGGGGGGGGGCTGAGAATGTATGGCTGATTTTATGGTGAAACCCCTCCCACAGTGTGACATCATGACCAAGGTCCTGACAGTTTCCTGTCTGTGAACAATGTTGCATTGTGGGAACTAATGCAACCAACTAAGCAATCAGTATCTCCCTCGCGCACACGCACGCACACACACTTTTAGCCTATTACATTGTTAGGGGGTGTGATTATAGATAGTGGCAATTGATCCTGTCTGATTTTTTTCCTTCTCTGCCAGTAGTAAAGATGATGACCTGCAGGCTGATTGTGACTCAAACAATATGAACAAATTACATGGGGAATATCAATCATTTATTGATCTCTCTTTTATTTTTAAACTTCTCACTTTGCAATGTTTTGATTTTTTCCCCCTTTTCGCTAATGTTCCCCTTCAAACTCAACCCAGGCAAATATAAAATTCACTTTCTAAAGGAAATACTGTATTTTTTGAACTATAAGGCTCCCTGCACACTGCATGCGATTCCGATTTTTAATCGTTTTTTTACATCCGATTCCGATTTTTAATCGCTACGGCATGCTGCGTTTTTTTCCTCCGTTTTTCAGTTGATTGCATTCAGGGAAAATCTGAATTGCAAATCGGAATCGGAAACAGAATAGAAATCGGAAAACGGATTTGCAGTGTGCAGGAAGCCTAAGACTCACTTTTTCTCCACAAAAGTGTGAAAAAAAGTCACTGCGTCTTAGATCCCAAATGCAGGGAGTTCCTGACTTGTGAACGCCTGCCAATACGAACCTCCAACCCGCATCTATGTCTGGGACTCTCTGTACTGTGCCCATGCAGAGGAGGACACAGGGGGACAAATGCAGGGAGTTCCTGACTTGTGAACGCCTGCCAATACGAACCTCCAACCCGCATCTATGTCTGGGACTCCCTGTACTGTGCCCATGCAGAGGAGGACACAGGGGGACAAATGCAGGGAGTTCCTGACTTGTGAACGCCTGCCAATATAAACCTCCAACCCGCATCTATGTCTGGGACTCCCTGTACTGTGCTCATGCAGAGGAGGACACAGGGGGACAAATGCAGGGAGTTCCTGACTTGTGAACGCCTGCCAATATAAACCTCCAACCCGCATCTATGTCTGGGACTCCCTGTACTGTGCCCATGCAGAGGAGGACACAGGGGGACAAATGCAGGGAGTTCCTGACTTGTGAACGCCTGCCAATATAAACCTCCAACCCGCATCTATGTCTGGGACTCCCTGTACTGTGCTCATGCAGAGGAGGACACAGGGGGACAAATGCAGGGAGTTCCTGACTTGTGAACGCCTGCCAATATGAACCTTCAACCCGCATCTATGTCTGGGACTCTCTGTACTGCGCCCATGCAGAGGAGGACACAGGGGGACAAATGCAGGGAGTTCCTGACTTGTGAACGCCTGCCAATACTAACCTCCAACCCGCATCTATGTCTGGGACTCCCTGTACTGCGCCCATGCAGAGGAGGACACAGGGGGACAAATGCAGGGAGTTCCTGACTTGTGAACGCCTGCCAATACTAACCTCCAACCCGCATCTATGTCTGGGACTCCCTGTACTGTGCCCATGCAGAGGAGGACACAGGGGGACAAATGCAGGGAGTTCCTGACTTGTGAACGCCTGCCAATACTAACCTCCAACCCGCATCTATGTCTGGGACTCCCTGTACTGTGCCCATGCAGAGGAGGACACAGGGGGACAAATGCAGGGAGTTCCTGACTTGTGAACGCCTGCCAATACTAACCTCCAACACACCACAGTGTCGGGGACCCACTGTACTGTGCTCATGCAGAGGAGGACACAGGGACAAATGGAGGACACAGGGGGACAGAAAGGAGCATAGAGGAGGACACAGGGCAACAAACGGAGGACACAGGGAGACAAACGGAGGACACAGGGGGACACAAAGGGACATAGAGGAAGACACAATGGAGACACAAAGGGGCATAGAGGAGGACACATGGGGACAAACAGAGGACACAGGGGGACACAAAGGGACATAAAGAAAGACACAATGGAGACACAAAAGGGGCATAGAGGAGGACAGAGGCGGACACAAGGGGACAGAGTAGGAAGCAGGGAGACACAAGAGGTACAAGGGGGCATGAGGTACAAAGGGGCATAAAACACAAGATGCCCTTTCACCATGGATGCACAAGGTTTAGTATATATTATTTTCCCGTTTTTTGTCCTCTAAACCTAGGTGCGTCTTATGGTCAGGATCGTCTTTCCATGGCTGATGAACCTGCTAGAGGATTGGTAACACTGTTCAGCCAGTCCTAAGATTCAGATAGTTCAGTATGCGGTATGGCCAGGGCCGGGCCGAGGCATAGGCTGGAGAGGCTCCAGCCTCAGGGCGCAGTGTAAGAGGGGGCGCAGAATTCATTCAGCTGTCATTCCTAATTGTGTTTGAAGCAGAAATAAATAAGACAAGGGGATACATGGCAGTGACTGCAAGCCAGATAACTAGATATTAAGGTGTTGGGGAGGTTGTGGGCCCTGTGGCGCCTCTTAGTCTAATAGCAATCAGTGTGTGATGGCTGGGGTGGCAGGGATGGAGGGGCGCACTTTGGTGTCCCAGCCTTGGGTGCTGGAGGACCTTGTCCCGGCTCTGGGTATGGCCAGCATAATCAGCTCTCTGCCCTCACTTTTTCATCTCGGTTGTTACAGTGGGATGAAACTCCATATTAACTGAAAATAATAATAATAATACAATAAGAAATTACTTATTTAGCTTACCTATCCTGATGGGTTCACTGTCAGATTTAGGAGAAATGTAATATGAAAAAAAAGAAAAGAATACTTCTACTGGTCTCCATCTTTACTGTGTCTCTGTGATGACCAAAAAAGTGACATCACTTCTGCCTTTCTCTCTCTTTTTTTTTAATCCAGCTCAGTGTAAATTTTTCCTCCCTACTGCCACAATTTGCTGCTGATGTACTGCTACTGGCACACTTTCTGCTACTGCTTTTATTGGTTTATTTGCTGCTATTGATGAATTTACTGCTGTTACACTGCTACTGGCACAGTTGCTGCTGCTGTTGGTATTGGTTCATTTGCTGCCCATGCGCTGCTACTTGCACACTTGCTGCTGCTATTGGTTCTTTTGCTGCTGATGCGTTGCTACTGGCACTCTTCCTGCTACTGCTATTAGTTCATTTGCTGCTGTTGCTATTGGTTAATTTGCTGCTGTTGCTAGTGGTTTATTTGCTGCTGATGTGCTGCTACTGGCTTGCTTGCTGCTACTGCTCTTGTTGGTTTATTTGTTGCTGTTGGTTAATAGAGTTGTCGTGAACATCAAATTTTGGGTTCGCAAACAGTGAACGTGAACTTCCGCAAATGTTCTCAAACATGCGAACAGCCATAGACTTCAATGGGCAGGCGAATTCTAAAACCTACAGGGACTGTTTCTGGCCACAAAAGTGATGGGAAAGTTGTTTCAATGGGCCTATCACCTGGACCGTGGCATGCCGGAGGGGGATCCATGCCAAAAGTCCCACCAAAAATTACGGAGTTGATGCAGAGTCGGTTTTTTTTTTTAGAGATTCTTTATTTAAGATTTTTTTCAAAATAAACAGAATAAACATATAAAACAGTAATGTAACATCACTAACCTAAATATCACATTGTATGCATTAGTCAGTGTGCCAAAATCGAATTTGCATAGGTCGCCAAGCAGCAGCCCCTTCTGAGACCAGTGCTGCAACAATGGAGAAATAATCATAAGCACTACTCAATAATTAAAAGTGCAAACAACTATAACTTTAGATATAGTTAACCATATAAATAGTAAAAGATTACTACCTCAGTTGATTGAGTACTAACACAGCTGCCCCTATGTGTAGGTGGGTCAGGCCCAAATCCGTAATCAAATATTGATATAGATGACGCGGCTGGGAGCGACAGGGCCCAGAGAGTTCATACACCCGAGGCCCCCACCAACATCTGCTAGCAAGCTAGGGTCCAAGTGATACTCAAAGATAGTAGCAATAAAAGGAGTACTTAAGCAAAAAAACAAAGAAAAATGGTATTGAAGGAAAATGAAAAGAAAGGAAAGAAAGAAAAAGAGAAGAAAGAAGAGGAAGAGAGAAGAAAAAGAAAGGAAAAGGAAAAATGCGGTCTGGAATAAGCACCAAGAATAGGGGGAAGCCCATGGGAGGTCGATAGTGGAAAGCTCATGAGGCAACACTTAATCACCAAAATAATTGACGCTACCACAACACCAGGAGGGCTATAATTTATTAAGCAGGTCCAGAAGTCATTACATTTTTATAAGTGTCAGTTTCCTCAAATTCCCACCAGGGTGTTCACACCAGGTGCGATTAAATTGTTCAAGTCGATCATGGAGAGAATGCATAAGGTCTTCCATATATTTAGTGGATTGGATCGCCCTTAGCCATTCTGCAATAGGGGGAGCCTGGGTTGACTTCCAATGACGAGCGATGACCAGTTTCGCAGCGTTAATTAAGTGTTTTGAGAGGGATTTTTTATATTTACCCAACCTCCTCGGGGTGTTGTGCAACAGGTAATAAGAAGGGTTAATATTGCACCATCTGATGCGTGGGTGTAGCGCTCAGCATTGCTTCCTACCAACAAAATACATATTATGTGAATGGTATATCACTTGACAGAGCATCCAACACATATAACACATATAACCAGTATACATAAATGTCCCAATGTTGCCAGACTGTGCTGCTACTCGAAACTGTACTTTCTACGGCAACAGTTCAAATTATTCCAGCACCAGCTAGATTGGATCCACAATTGAATGTCAAGAGCAACCTTACCGACGGGATTGGCTGATCAAATGAAAATCAGCATAAGCGTTTTTCTGAGGTGAAGAGATGTGATCCCCTCTTCTCACGCGCCAGCTTCTTCCAAGATATCACTCAAAAAGACAGAAATAGCAGAAACATAGCGTAACCCTGTTTCAACTTTTCTTATAATCACCATTCGTGCTCAGTGTATATCTCCCCACTCGTGAATCCACCACCGTGGAAAAATGAGAAAAATGCACGCTCACCGACTTCTATGGCTGATCCAGTATTGACCAGCTATAATCGCTTGTTTAAGTTATCCACCGGCCAGCCAGTACTGCACCTTAAAGAACTCAGAAATAGGCTTCCATATCGTAACTCCGTTTAATAATGAATAAAAACAAATAGTATTGCACTCACATGTCAATGATTAAATGCGCATTTAAAAGTTAAGCGTCCTCGCTGCTGCCATCTATATCCAGCGTCTCCGCACACTGCGCCTGAAGCTCCGCCCTACCGGTTTCGTCATCAATGACTCATCAGGGGCTTGCCCTGATGAGTCATTGATGACGAAACCGGTAGGGCGGAGCTTTAGGCGCAGTGTGCGGAGACGCTGGATATAGATGGCAGCAGCGAGGACGCTTAACTTTTAAATGCGCATTTAATCATTGACATGTGAGTGCAATACTATTTGTTTTTATTCATTATTAAACGGAGTTACGCTATGGAAGCCTATTTCTGAGTTCTTTAAGGTGCAGTACTGGCTGGCCGGTGGATAACTTAAACAAGCGATTATAGCTGGTCAATACTGGATCAGCCATAGAAGTCGGTGAGCGTGCATTTTTCTCATTTTTCCACGGTGGTGGATTCACGAGTGGGGAGATATACACTGAGCACGAATGGTGATTATAAGAAAAGTTGAAACAGGGTTACGCTATGTTTCTGCTATTTCTGTCTTTTTGAGTGATATCTTGGAAGAAGCTGGCGCGTGAGAAGAGGGGATCACATCTCTTCACCTCAGAAAAACGCTTATGCTGATTTTCATTTGATCAGCCAATCCCGTCGGTAAGGTTGCTCTTGACATTCAATTGTGGATCCAATCTAGCTGGTGCTGGAATAATTTGAACTGTTGCCGTAGAAAGTACAGTTTCGAGTAGCAGCACAGTCTGGCAACATTGGGACATTTATGTATACTGGTTATATGTGTTATATGTGTTGGATGCTCTGTCAAGTGATATACCATTCACATAATATGTATTTTGTTGGTAGGAAGCAATGCTGAGCGCTACACCCACGCATCAGATGGTGCAATATTAATACTGTTTAGGGAGGTGATACCCCCCAGGGTTTAGCGATCCATTGGGATAAATTGTGGTTTTCCTGTGTATTTAGTTGAGATCATTGATGAGAGGAGCGCAAAACCACTTTCTATATTAATAAGAAGGGTTGCCCGAGGGTGCTACGTCGGTAATTTTGGTGATGATAGCATTAACAGCATCCCAAAAAGGCACAATAACTGGGCAGCTCCAAAAAGTGTGGAGCAGAGTCCCCCTATGAGCCGAACAACGCCAACACAGAGTGCTGGAATTGGGAAACATCCTGTGAAGTCTATCTGGTGTGTGGTACCACTGTGTTAACATCTTATATTCAGACTCTTTGGCACGTGCCGATATAGAAGATTTCTGAGACAAAATAAGTATCTTTTGCCATTGAGAGTCTGTGAAAGTCTTACCGAGGGAAGATTCCCATTTGGTACGCGATGGGAAAGTTAGACCAGAATCGGGATGTAGCATTGAGTATATTTGAGAAATTCCTTGTTTGCCATGCTGATCGCCGCTGCACAAATTCTCAAATGGGGAGAGGGCTCTGGAGAACATTGCAACATTACCTAGGGTCGATAGATAGTGTTTAAACTGCGGGTGAGACCAGATGTCTAAAGAGGGTGACTTCAAACAATCTCTAAGAGATGTCAGATCCGCCCATTTGCAGTTTTCAAGGAAGTAGTAGGTTCTGATGGGACCTCTTTAATGTTTATAAGCCCCTACACATACCTGGGGGAGTCAGGATTGTCCAGCAGGGGGATCAAAGGGGAAGGCCAAGGGGAGAGAAGGACTGACCTACTGTATTCATTTTATGGAAAATTCTCACAGTGTTTTCAGTTAATGGGAAGTTGTTAATAATAGGGGATGGTGCCTTAGAAGACCATGGGATATGATGTAAGTGAGGGGAAACCAGATCACGTTCCATCCCAACCCATTGTTTGAAAGTACTATGTCGATGCCAGTCTATGATACACACAAGGGCCGAGGCCCGTGATATATGGAAAGATCCGGAATCAACATGCCACCTCGATCCTTGGGCAAGATCATTACAGCATACTTAAGTCTTGGAGGTTTATTTTTCCAGATAAATCTCTGAAATAGTTTCCTAATTTCTTTGAAATAAGAAGCAGGTATGGACACTGGGAGGGCCTGGAAGACATAGAGGAACTGTGATAAGATATTCATCTTGATAATGTTTACCCTGTTGATCCAAGAGAATTTTGCTGCATATCCCATCTCTTCAGGTCTGCCCCAATCTTAGAGAATAAAGGGGAATAATTGAGGGCAAAGACATCAATAAGGTTATTAGTTATTTTAGTACCTAAGGGTCCTTTTACACTTAATCAGTTGCTCTCAGTTAAAACGGAAAGAAAACTGATTTTCAAAGTAAGTCCCATGTTTTCCTATTGCACCTTTCACACGTAACGTGTTTTAACTGAAATCTTCTTCCCAATACACTTTTATGGAAAAAACGCGTACCAACGCGCACTAACGCGTACTAACGCACACTAACGCATACCAACTGATTATGTGTAAAAGGGGCCTAAGTATGATATTGCATGAGGGGACCAAGTAAAAGAAAAATTGGACTCTAGCTGGGATTGTAGATTGGGAGGGAGACCGACATTTAATGCCTCGCATTTACTATAGTTTATTTTGAAGTTAGACAACCTACCATTAGAGATGGCCCGAACAGTTTGCATGCAAATTTATTAGCGCGATCATCGCGGGTTCGCGATTGAACGTGAACTTTATGCGAGTTCAACCCGACCCCTATACTACATCATTGGGCTAAACGTTGACCCTCTACATCACAGTCAGCAGACACATGGCAGCCAATCAGGCTGCACTCCCTCCTGGAGCCCCCCCCCCCTTTATAAAAGGCAGCAGTGTTGGCCATGTTCTCACTGAGTCTGCTGCTGTGTTAGTGATAGAAGGGAGAGAGGTTGCTGCAGAGATTAGGGAATGTTTAGTTAGGCTCTTGTTAGGCTTGTTAGCTTGCTCTTTGCTGATACTTCTTGCTAAAAAGCACCTCAAAACAGCTCTTTTGAGAGCTAATGTTCTTGTGATGTGTGTTTTTTTTTCTGTGTGGCCCACTGACACTGGCATGTACAGCCCTGTCTGTCGCAGCTAGCCCTTGCTAATTGCTATACTGTGCCAGGCCCAGCACATTCAGTGCCTACCTTTTCACTGCACCTGTTCACTGCACCTGTGTAACAGAACGCAGTTTTATATACCAGTCACTGCATACCTGTTCACTGTACCTGTGTGTGTGTGTGACAGCTGCACACTTGTAATACCAGTCCGTGCATACCTTTCATTGCACCTGTGTAACAGCATGCAGTTTTATATACCAGTCGGTGCATACCTTTGAACTGCACTTGTGTGTGTGACAGATGCACATTGTATTGTAATACCAGTCACTGCACCTGTGTGACCGCATGCAGTTTTATATACCAGTGCGTGCATACCTGTTAATTGCACCTGTGTGACAGCTGCACATTGTATTAAAATACCAGTCACTGCACCTGTTTGATCGCACATTGTTCTACCAGCAGTCACTGCATACCTTTTCACTGCATCTGTGTGACTGTACATTGTATTAGTCAAGTCAGTGCATACATTTCACCTTATTCCCTCCCCCCCCCCCCCAATATGGACAAAACAACATGCAGAGGCAGAGCCAGAGGCAGGCCACCCGGCAGGTCTGTTCGAGGTCCTGCTGACGTGATTTCGTGTGGCCCTGGACCAAAGTACAGTACTCAGAAGAAGGCATGTGCCATCAACTCCCAAGATTGTCAGGGCGTAGTTGACTATTTAACACAGAACACCTCATCTTCCGCAGCCACCAGCACTACTACAAGCACCACATCCGCTCCATTTGACACTTCGCAGGAGTTATTTGGTGGGGAATTAACTGATTCATAGCCATTATTGTTACAACAATATGAAGGCGCTAAGCAAGTTACACCACTTCATATGTCTGAGTTAGGCGTCACTATGGACTTAAGGTGTGAGGAGGATGATGAAGTACCTGCTGTTGGTGCAGTTTATAAGGTGTCTGATACACGCGAAGCTGTGGAGGATGATTATGATGATGATGATGATACTGCCATGGATGTCACGTGGGATCCTAATAGACGTGATGACCAGGGGGACAGTTCAGAGGGGGAGTCAGAGAGGAGTAGGAGGAGACGAGTTGCTGAAAGAAGCAGGGGGAGCTTGTCGTCAGAAACAGCTGATGGCAGTGTCTGGCGCATGTATCGCCACCTATGGACAGCCAGCCAGCCAACATGCCCTTCAACGTCAGCTGCTGACGCCACCACCAAAGTGCCATCATCCCAGGGCTCAGCGGTGTGGACATTTTTTTGTTTGTCTGCCTCAGATGAGAGCAATACCATCTGTACTCCCTGCCTCCAAAAACTGAGCCGTGGAAAGACCAAAACCCGTGAAGGGGCAACTGCCTTATGAAGGCACATGACGAAAAAGCACAAACTGCAATGGGAAGACCACCTGAGGAAAAGCAGCACACAAAAGCAAAGCCACCCTCCTTCTCCTCTTCCTCCTTCAGGTGCATTATCTTCAGCCGCTTTCTCCCTTGCACCTTCACAGCCATCCTCCTCCACTCCGCCTCTCACCTTGAGCGGTTCCTGCTCCTCTGCCCACAGCAGCAGCCAGGTGTCCATGAAGGAAATCTTTGAGCAGAAGAAGCCAATGTCTGCCAGTCACCCCCTTGCCCGGCGTCTGACAGTTGGCTTGACGGAACTGTTAGCTTGCCAGCTGTTACCATACCAGCAGGTGGACTCTGAGGCCTTCTGAAAATTTGTGGCAATTGGGACACAGCAGTGAGAGATACCAGGCCGTAATTATTTCTCAAAAAAGGCAATACCCAAACTGTACCATGAAGTTGAAAGGCAAGTGGTGTCATCTCTAGCACACAGCGTTGGGTCAAGGGTCCATCTGACGACGGATGGCTGGTCTGCAAAGCACGTTCAGGGCAGGTACATTACTTATACAGCCCATTGGGTCAACCTGGTGACCGCTGGCAAGCAGGGAGTATGTGGCTGTGCAGTGGACCTAGTTGTGACACTTCCACGGCTTGCAGGCAGGCCTGCTGCCACCTACTCTCCTTCTCCTCCTACTCCTCCTGCTACATCCTCTTCATTGTCGTCGTCCTCCTCCTCCTCCTTGGCTAAGTGGCAGTGCTACTCTACTGGTGCTGTGATCTCCTCTCCAGCTACACACCCCCAGCTCCCCAGGGCCTATGCTGCATGCCAGGTACGATGGTGTCACGCCATCTTGGACATGTCTTGCCTCAAAGCCGAGAGTCACACTGGAGCAGTGCTCTGAACAAACAGGTCGATCAGTGGCTGACCCCGCACCAACTGGAGATCGGCAATGTGGTGTGTGACAACGGCAGCAATCTCATTTCGGCTTTGAGTTTGGGAAAGTTGACACATGTACCCTGCATGGCACATGTGCTGAATCTAATAATTCAAAGATTTGTGTCTAAGTACCCAGGCTTACAGGAGGTCCTGAAGCAGTCCAGGAAGGGGCATTTCAGGCAATCCTACACGGCCATGGCACGCTTGGCCGATATTCAGCAGAGACAACTTGCCGGTGAGGTGCTTGATTTTCGATAGCCCGACTCGCTGGAATTCAACGCTCCTGATGTTTGACCTCATGCTACAACAGGAGAAAGCAGTCAACAAGTATCTGTACAGCTACAGTGAAAGGTCATGCTCTGGGGAGCTGGGCATTTTCTGACCGAAGTACTGGACACTTATGCATAATGCCTGCAGGCTCATGCGTCCGTTTGAGGAGGTGACAAATCTGGTGAACCGCAGTGAAGACGCCATCAGCGATTTGATCCCATATGCTTTCTTACTGGAGCGTGCCATGAGTAGAGTGGTGGATCAAGCTGTGGAGGAGCGTGAACAGGAAGAGGCGGAAGACCAGAGGAGGGAGGAGGAGGAGAAAGAGTTGTGTAGGGAAGAGGAGTCAGATGAGGAAAGTTTTTTTTTTGAGGAGGAGGCGGAAGAACAACCACAGCAGGTGTCACAGGGGGCTTGCGCTGCTCACCTTTCCCGTGGTATTGTTTGTGGCTGGGGGGAGGAGGAGAACTTACCTGACATCACTGGGGAAGAGCAAGAGGAGATGGATAGTACGTCGGCATCCAACTTTGTGCAGATGGAGTCTTTCATGCTGTCTAGCCTGTTGAGGAACCCCGTATAAAAAAACTCAAGGGGAATGACTTGTACTGGGTGGCAACGCTACTACACCCTCGGTATAAGCACAAAGTGGCGGAGATGTTTCCAAATCATCAGAAAGCAGAAAGGAAGCAGCACTTGCAGAACAAGCTGGCAACTATGCTTTACAGTGCGTTTAAGGGTGATGTCACAGCACAATAGAATAAAAGTGCCACTGCCAGTAATCTTCCTTCTTCCTCCTCCTCCTATGTCCATGCAGGCAAGGACAGGACGCTCTAGCAATCTCATGGTGATGACAGACATGCGGACATTCTTTAGTCCAACGCCTCACCTTAGCCCTTCCGGATCCACCCTCCACCAACGCCTCGACCGGCAGGTAGCCAACTACCTGGCCTTAAGTGCGGATGTAGACACTCTGAGCAGCGATGAACCCCTGGACTACTGGGTGCGCAGGCTTGACCTGTGGCCAGAGCTGTCACAATTTGCCATCCATCTTCTGGCTTGCCCTGCCTCAAGCGTCCTGTCAGAAAGGACCTTCAGCGCAGCTGGAGGCATTGTTAGTGAGAAGAGAACTCGCCTAGGTCAGTCCAGCACGGCCATCACTACACAAACAGCTGTTTGCGGTGCGTTACACAGTGAGTTTGGTCTGTCAATGTCAAGCAGTACACTATTACACTAATTACACTACCTGATTGATGTATACACACGCAAGAAGTTTTAAAGCACTTTATGCCTCCAATTTAGCATGCAATGTGATTTCTGCCCTTAAAACCCTGCTCTACGTCAAATCCATAATTTTCCACGGGATTTTTGGCGTTTATCTCACTCCGCCATGCCTTCCTCCAGGTGTTAGACCGCTTGAAACATCTTTTCCATCACTTTTGTGGCCTGCAACTTAACGTGGCTGTAACAGCAGTAGTGTGCTGTGCACACAGCTCTGGGTGTCAGTGGGCTGTGGAGTGTCACACACAAAAGTTAAAAAAAACAGGAGACCGATGTACTAGCCCTCAAAAGGGCTATTTGGGGTGCTTTCAGCAAGTAGTCAGCAAAGAACAAGAACATAGGCCTAGCTAATGCTTTTCCCTAGCAGAGAGTGAACTGCTTTTTAACCAACTGCTTTTTAATAGCAGGTGGGGGGTCCAAGAGGGGGTGCTAGCTGATTGGCTGCCATGTGTCTGCTGACTGTGAGGTAAGGGGTCAAAGGTTGGCTCCACAATGATGTATAGGGGGCGGGTCGAACACGCCAAACGTTCGCAGTTCTCCAAGAACGCGAACAGCGGAAATTAGCTGGGAACTGGCAGCCGGCGAACAGTTTGGGCCATATCTATTGGTTAATTTGCTTCTGATGCACTGCTACTGGCACATTTGCTGCTGCTACTATAAGTACTGTTCATATTGGTTCATTTGTTGCTGTTGCTATTGGTTCATTTGCTGCTGCTGATGTGCTGCTACTGGCATTCTTGCTGCTACTGCTGCTGCCATTGATTGATTTGCTGCTGTTGCTATTGGTATATTTGTGGCTGATAAGCTGCTACTGGCACAATTGCTGCTGCTAGGTCTAATACATTTGCTATTGCTATGGCTGCATCTCTCTGCAATCCCTGCTCTGCCACCCCCCTACATTTCCATTTCCCACTTCCTTCTGAAAATGTCTGCTGACATTTTTTATTTTTAAAGAACTGATTGCTCCCCAAAGAAAGACAGCAGTGACATTTCTAACTCATCCCTGCTCCTTTCCTTGACAGCATGCCTACATTATACATACATTACCTTCCTGCCTGGTGCACTCTAGCAAAGCCCATATTACTCATGGAGGATGTTAGTTACCAGGAATATGCAGCTCCATCTAGGAATTGTCCTCATTGTGACTTCATGTGTCACAAACAGTAAAAATATTACTTGCAGAGGATCATCAGTAACAGGTTCCTCTTCTTCTTCTTTTTTTTAAACTCCTCTTCCATCTCAGTGTGTGGATAATGAAATCACACAGCGTAGCTTTTTGTGGAGCCCGGAGGCATCTGCCAAATTCTCTCTCATTATAAAGCTGCCCGTTAAAGTCTTGTGAGTCATTTAAAGTGAAACTCCGGCCACAGAAACGGGACGGTATTATTACACACTGCCCGAGCGAAATCCCTGTTATAATTATAATATTTTTTGTGGTCCTCGGATTTCCATGTGAGTACAAAAGGGGTAAGAGGCACGCAGATGATGGTTAAGGCTGGTTTCACACCAGGACGTTGCGTTTTAGGGGACGTTATGGTCGCATAACGTGCCCCTAACGCAACGCCTGGTGCTCTCTAAGGTGGACGTCAGAGTGAGCCGCGTTGTGCAGCTCACTCTGGCGTCCGTGATGCCGTGATGCGCACTCTTGGACGCATGCGGCATCACGTGGTCCCGCCCGGCCAATCGCCGCACAGAGCGGCCGCTCCAGGAAGTAAACACTGCACGTCACTGAGTGCAGTGAATATTAATTAGCCATGTGCTTGGCCGCTCTCTGCTCCTCCACAACATTACTGGGCATGTCCAAGCAGTCTAACGCGGCTCTGCCGCTTATAAAGTACTGCATGCAGTACGTTATATTATGGCGCAGCGTTACTGTGTAACGCAACGTGGGCACTGTGAACAGCCCATTGATTTTTCATTATTGTGCGGTGGGGTGCGTTACAGGCTGCTCTAACGTGCGCCTGTAACGTCCCACTGTGAAAGCAGTCTGAAAGTAGGATAAAACCAGTGGTGTAACAATAGGGACTGCAGCCCCTGTATTCGTGGGGGGCCCTGCTGATGTGGGGGCCAATGCTCTCCCCTCATGCTGCACCAAATTTTTGCAGGAGGGGCCCAGTGATTTCTAGTTATGCCCCATGGTTAAGACCAACTAAAATAAGAAAAAAAAGAGGTGGCTTACATCAATAACGACAAGTTCATATAATTATGTCTTTTAATGAGCACAGGCAATGCGTTTTGTGGGTCAACGCCCACTTCCTCAGGCCAAATAATTGCCAGCTACGTGCAGAGTGCCTCTCCATTCTTGACTGTCTGCACTTAGCTGGCACTGTACTTGGACTGAGGAAGTGGCGTTGAGTCACAAAACGCATTGCCTGTGCCCATTAAAGCCATAATTATATGAATTTATCATTATTTAGGTACGCCAGTTCTTTTTTTCTTATTTTAGTTGGTTTTAACCTAATTTTAACCATCATCTGGGCGCCCACTTCGTGCTTTTCATCATCCTCAGGAAGAATAGAACAAGATATGTAGAATAGTATTGGAGAGTAATAAACAGCTTGGGGTGACCCAAAACCACTTGAAAAGTATAGGGGACTAAAAGAGACTGAAACGCCCGCCTACTAAACCATACACCATGCATAGTATTTTAGCATATTGTTCTGTGGATGCAGATACCCAGTATAACAAGGAGGAACTCTTTACTGAAGAAGAATATGCCAAAAGGAAATGATACACCTCCATCAGGAAATGCAGCCTACTTACAGAGACGAACACAGAGTGAATACTGGAAATGACAATCCCATAAAGATTACCATCACGTTTTACACACAGTGACATCTTGTGGTTGTTTTACTATACTGCAGATTAAGATAAACTGTTAAACCTATAACACATAGGACCTTTGTTGTTTTTACTAAGAGTAAATAAATAAATTATTAATAATAATAAGTAAATAAATAATTATAAATAATCAATAATTATACAAATAAATAAAATAAATATTAATTACATACATATACTGGCCATTCTTTTTGGATCTTTGGATGTAATAAAAGTCAAGTGAGAAACGTATTATGAAATGTAAGTTGATTTGGAATAACTTACTGTGCATTTTATTTATTTTTATTTTTGCTTGCTGTGTATAAAAAGGTTATTTTATAGATAGTGAGAGAATTTTCGCCGTCTGTGTGTCAAGGGCTGACCTGACGCGGGTGACGCTGTCTGGCCTGGTGTGCAGAATCTATGTGGACTCCTCCATCTCCATCTGCAGCTCTCCTCATGTCTGTGTCTACCTCCTGTCTGATTGCGTGTGACATTGCATGAAGGCCGAAGGCAGATAGACAAAGATGTGAGGAAAGCTGCTGACAGAGATGTCTGGAGCAAGAGGAGAGCAAGTATAACCTGAGCTGTGTCAGGTAACTGTACAGCCTCTCAATATGCTTCCCGCCATCGTACTGCATGGAAGGAGGGGGCTGCAAGTTCTGTATTGTCCTAATTAGGAAAATAGGGTGTCCTACATACAAAGCAACCACTGTTTTCTTAATTAAAGCGGGATTGTCAGCCACAAAATCAAATTTCATTTACCCCCTGCTCTGTGTTTTTTATGCAGCCTTCAACCTGATCCTGCATTGCAAACACTCCAACGTATTCAGAAATGTTTCTGCTGTAATAAATCTCAACTGTCAGCCTGACTCTATTTGGTACATCGCCAACGAGAAGGAAACTTTGTCATCAAGCCTCCCACATTCCTGCTCCTCACGTTCATTGGCTGAGGGCAGTTCAGTGTGAAACTGGTGAAAACTGATCTATGTTGTGCTCATATGTGTTTATAAAGCAAGCTAGATATGACAGTGCAGTTTCTAGGAGAAAAAAAAAAGAGTAAGGGAGGAAATAACATCAGGATTGGCTTCAGTCAGCTGTACAATGTAAATAGACAGCGGTTTTGCTGTCTGACAGCAGAGCTCTGTCATTCAAGCGGGGATGTGTGCGCAACAGCATGCGCGATCCCCTGCAAACTACGCCCCCAGGACTTAATGCCAATTAGCGTTGCTCGGCCCTGGGGGTCATTATGTGGTTAAATTTAAATTTTTGCAAATACCTTTTGTTTTAAGAAGGCAATCTACACTGAGCATTGCTTTTTAGTGTGAGGGTGTGATGATCCGCTCAGCTGGCTGCACAGGCAGACAGCTGTTTGTCCATTCCTCTAGTCTGTGGGCTGCAGGTCTCTGGAAGAGAGACCTGTCTTTTCATTGCAAGTTTCTGTTCTGTTCTCTTGCTGGGGAATTTGCATACATTCGTTATGCAAATCCCCTACCTGCCTTCTTTGATGACTGGCACTATAAGAGCTTTATGTTTCCCAGAATGCTTTGCTGGACATTTCCCTTCCTTGCTCAGTTCCTGATGGACACTGCTGGAGTGTCAGCCATTGCTATCTAGTATAGTTAATTCCTGGGGGTTGCTTTAGGCTCCCCTTCTAGCCCAGTCAGGTTGTATTATCTGTATTGCCTGTTCTGTCTTGTCTTGCCTGTTTGCCATTGTCCTGTCCCTATGGTGGTTGACAGGAAATGGTTCTGATCTATGTTCTTGGAGTATAGCTGGTGCAGCGGTTGCTACCAGCTATCTCTTCTGTTCTGTTTCCTGGGATCGCGCTAGCTACTTTGTGCTAGCGCTGGGGATCCTTCTGTTCTGTTTTCTGGGATCGCGCTAGCTACTTTGTGCGAGCGCTGGGGATCCTTCTGTTCTGTCTTGTCGGTCGCGATTGCGCTGTCACCAACGGCGGTTGATAGCGAATCGTTCTGTCTTGCTGAGATCGCACTAGCCGCTAGCGTTAGCGGCTGTGGATCTTTCTGATCTATGTTCTTGCTTGGATCACACTTGCTCTGGCGGAAGAGCGGTGGATCCTTCCTGCCTAGTTCTTGTTTTTCGTGTGTCTGTCTTGTCCGCTGCGCTTGCTACAGGCTCGGTGAGGTAACCGTTAAGCAAGCGCTCGCGTCCCTTGTTTCATGTTTGTCTGTTTATGGTTAGTTAGGCGTGCTTGTCTCTATTGTGCTTATCACGTGGAGATCGCGCATAACCGCGTGCACTGTTGCGAATGAGTGCGGTGTTCGCGGTTAGCTAGCGGTTGTTATTTTCCGTATCTCCTTATTGTATTTGCTGTGCCTTTGCTACCCTCATATTCTGTTCTGCCTTGTGTCACGTCTCGCGATCGCACCTCTCGCGATCGCGTTACTATTTCGTATCTGCTGTTGTGTGTGCGCGGTCGCGGAGTGGCGACTGGATTGGCGCACACACATACAACCTATCCCTTTTGCTCAATCTCATTCACAATCGCCTCTCTTGCGATTGAGTTCTGCGCTTCGTACAATTCCTGTCTGGCACTTGTGGAGGTACAGAGGATTGGTTCCTCTGCACTCCCCAGCGCCATCTGCCGACAGGAATTTCCCTCTACAGGTGCGTAGCACCTTTTGCTGGGTTCCTGCAAATTATACGCTTGTGGAGGATCTCTGCCGTGTCAGCGCACGCGTTGTGCGCTGATCACGGGGAAAGTTCCACAATCGTGACAGAGGGATTTTTGGTCTCTTTTAGTCCCCTGTACTTTCCTAGTGGTTTTGGGCCACCCCGAGCTGCTTGGCTTTTCTGTTGAAAATGGATCGGAAAGGGTTAATGGTGTGCTGTCAAAAATAAAATGATCTAATGTAAAAAAAAAAAATATCAGGTTTTCCCCCCATGTAATAAAAAAAAAAAATCAGATTTCCCCCCCCCTGTGGTTTCATGTTACCCTTCAGTTTGCTTTAAAGGACATCCGAGGTGAAAATAAACTGATGCGAAAACAATTGTGTCTGTCCTCCTTCTCCTAAAAATTACTTTTTTTTTTTAGATATCCCACAGTTTTATTTTATATTTAAATCTAGTTTTTAAGTTTTTACTGTTTCATTGTTTCTGCTCAATAACACCTTAATTGAAGTATGCAAGGTCATATCTATGAATTATTAACTCTTTTTATCTCTTTCCTGCTCTCAGAAGCCATTTACTGACAGGAAAGTGTTTTATGGCTGTAACTACTTATCAGTGAGGGTTATGCTATAGTCTGGCCCAGTCCGACCCGGACAGAAACTGTCACTTGCATACCTGATGTTTAACTCTTTCAGGCAGAGAAAGAAAAAAAGGAACAAAGCGTGCTTGGCACTGTACATACACGTCTGTCTCATCATGTCACATGTCACCTCGGTTGTTCTTTAATAAAAACTGCTGAAACTGAAAAAAAATGATATTTTCAGAAAACCGTATAAATAAAAAAGGAATCGCTACATAATATTCCCTCTGACTCTGAGTATCTTTTTATTTTGAGGGAAAACTCAGCGTAGTCCTTCTGTCTCTTCCCGGGAGAGCTAAATAAAAATTGGAGGCTGATGTCTGTATAGATGAGGCCCGGGAGCCCAGATAGATGTTCTGAGGTCCTTTTCAGACACGTCTCTTTACAGTCCGCACAGCGGCGGGATATAATTTTCATCAAAGGCAGAGAGGAAAATGAACGCGCGCTCAGCACATTGACAGCTGATAAATGCGGGGTCCGGCTGGAAAAAAATGAGTTTTAGTCGTTTCACTTCATTTTGATGGAGGTGGAAATTCAAAGCTCGTGATTTAGAGGCATTCACCTAATATGCTGAGAATTTCTCCTGAAGATGATATATGGAAGCCGGTTAAGCGGTGGGGGTGTAAGCCACTGTAGAGCTGTTTTCTACCAAAAGAGAAAAAAATGCCTTCTTAAAACTGATTTTCCCACATATAGCTTATTTTAAAATCTCCTTTAAAGTGTACCTGAGACGAAAGAAGCCTCAGGTTTTATACTTACCTGGAGCTTCCTCCAGATCCCTTGAGGCCGCTCGGTTCGGCTGTCTACCCAGACCACTCCTGTCCCTTGCGGGATGGCCTGGTACTCTGGCCGAGTTGCGCTTTGTTGCCAAGCTTCAGTTAAGCATGGAACCTGAGACTTCTTTCGTATCAGGTTCCCTTTAAAGAGAATCTGTATTCTCAAATTCTTACAATAAAAAGCGTACCATTCATTCATTATGTTCTCCTGGGCCCCTCTTTGCCATTTGCGCCGCTCTCCACCGCGATCCTGGCTTTTAATCGCCAGTTTTGGGCAGTGTTTGTTTACAAACAATAAACATGGCTTCTAACCAGGAAGTGATGTTTGTGTGTGTGTGTATGTATATGTATATATATATATATATATATATATATATATATATATATATATAAAATCATGTTACAGTATACTACAACCTTTTATTACATAGTGAATAATCTGAACTCCAGTCTGGGATTCTCAGTTTCTCAGCATGTGACAGGCAGCTCCCTCCCACCACAGCCTCACAAACCGTTTACAGACAAAGCAGGGATGCTTAGCACACAGAGCCTGCAATGGGTGTGGAGGGGGCGTGCATAACTTCTCCCTATCACAGCAGAGGCAATACATTCCTCTCTGGGTCGACAAAGCTTGACAAAGAAAAGAAGATTAGATATATTACAGAGACAGTGCAACTAGAAAAGGCTGCAGTAATTCAGACCACATTAGAACAGGTATAGGAACTTATATAGATAGAAGAAATAAGGCTGAACATTTTGTTACAGAGTCTCTTTAAGTGCTTTGTATACTGCTACAGAGCCACCTACTGAGCAGGCGCAGCCGCACTCATGCAGGCACAGTATAGCCGCTCTTATGCTTTAAGAGGACTGTGACCCTCATCAGATTACTGACAAGCCCTTGTTGGTAATCTTTGGAGGGTCTGCGAGAAGACTCCATGGGAAGCGTTTTTTTTTGTAGGATCCAGAGGCTTCCCTCTTCTTAGGTAAGTACCAGTAATTAAGTACATGTGACTTTGTACCTGAGCTTTGGCTTAGATACACTTTAACTGCTAAACAACTGCTCCATGCTGATTGGCATGAGCAGTGCAGCAGCCCCAGGACCACTCTAGTGGTAGGGGCGGGGTTTGCTAGGGGAGGGGATTGCAGGAGATCGTGCCCGCCAATGCGTGCGTATCTCCGCATGAATGACAGAGCTCCACTCCGCCAACAGTCTCCCAGCGGCGATCTATTTACTGTGTACAGCTCTGTACTAGGGACAGCCGTGCCACACGGCTGTCCCCCTGGGAGGCACTACAGCGATCCGCTGTCATAGGCTGAAGACTAAGACTGCCGATCTCGCTGATTGGCTGGCGGGGGGAGGGAGAGAGCTGAGGGTCAGTCGGTTTTAACCCTTTCTCTGCCAGAGGGTATGGATGGTAACAAGAGAGGTTTCTCCACCCTTAGCAATCTGACCCCAGGCTGCTGAAGTCCGCCCCTATTGTCTGAAGGACAGAATTGGCAGTTTCTCCAATTATGCCATAACTCAGCGGATATCTGACATATCATATAAAACCCAACATTTTACATTCCGTCATCATGCGCTGAACCAATCGATATCAAACTCCCTTGGAGTGCCACCTTCCCTACCTATGTAATCGATATCTCAGGCTGTGAGGCGACTAGGTGATCGATAAACGTCTCAGAAGGTGTGCTGCGCTGGTCGCATGGCGCACTGTGAGTTGTGGACCGCTGGGCCCAAACGGTTCCGCAATATCCATCGACCAAGGCTATATTTATACTTTTTCTGCCTCTAGGCCAAATGTGTTGGGACTTCCTTGTGCAGCAGCGTCACTCCTATAATTCCATGTGCAGCCCCAGGGCCGGGCCAAGGCAGAGGCGAGAGAGGCTCCAGCCTCAGGGCGCAGTGTAGTAGGGGGCACAAAACTCACTCAGCTATCATTCCCCTATTGTGTTTGAAGCAGAGAGCAATAAGAAAAGGGTACACTTGCCAGAGATTAAGGCGTTGGGGGGGGGGGGGGTGTTGGGGCTCTTAATCTAATAGCAATCAGTGTGTGACGGCTGGGGTGGGAGGGATGGAGGGGCGCACTTTGCTGTCTCAGTCTTTGGTGCTGGAGGACCTTGTCCTGGCTCTGTGCAGCCCCCTCATCCATATGTACCCATGTACTGCAGCCCCTCTTTTTCGAGCAGCTTGCATCAACACTAGCTTGCCTTTTTCTTCTGTTTCTCCCCATTTGCAGCCTCCTCTTTCATATGTATCATCCTCTTTTTCATGACCAGGTTCACACAGGATGTTAACCCTATCAGCTGTAAGAAAGAAATGTTTTTCTTTACAGGTTATTATGCTGCTGCTTATCTGTAAGCAGAGAGGGAGTTTTGAGTTCAGGGCCGATTTAAAGGACTTACGAGGTGACATGTGACATGATGAGATAGACATGTGTATGTACAGTGCCAAGCACACAAATAACTATGCTGTGTTCCCTTTTTTCTTTCTCTGCCTGAAAAAGTTAAACATCAAGTATGCAAGTGACAATTTCTGTCTGGGTCGGGACCGGGTCGGACTGGGTCAGACTATAGCATAACCCTTACTGATAAGTAATTACAGCCATAAAACATTTGTCTGTCAGTAAATGGCTTTTAAGAGCATAAAAGAGATAAAAAGGGTCAATAATTCATAGATTTGAGCTCTGGCATACTTCAATGAAGGTGTTATGGAGCAGAAACAATGAAACAGTAAAAACATAAAAACTAGATTTAAATATAAAATAAAATTGTGGGATATCTAAAAAAGTCATTTTTAGGAGAGGTAGGATAGATATAATTGTTTTTCTCAGAAGTGTATTTTCACCTCGTAAGTCCTTTAACCACTTGAGGACCACAGTCTTTCTACCCCTTAAGGACCAGGCACTTTTTTTCCATTCAGACCACTGCAGCTTTCACGGTTTATTGCTCGCTCATACAACCTACCACCTAAATGAATTTTGGCTCCTTTTCTTGTCACTAATAAAGCTTTCTTTTGGTGCTATTTGATTGCTCCTGCGATTTTTACTTTTTATTATATTCAGCAAAAAAGACATGAATTTTGGCAAAAAAATGATTTTTTTAACTTTCTGTGCTGACATTTTTCAAATAAAGTAAAATTTCTGTATACATGCGGCGCGAAAAATGTGGACAAACATGTTTTTGATTAAAAAAAACCCATTCAGTGTATATTTATTGGTTTGGGTAAAAGTTATAGCGTTTACAAACTATGGTGCAAAAAGTGAATTTTCCCATTTTCAAGCATCTATGACTTTTCTGACCCCCTGTCATGTTTCATGAGGGGCTAGAATTCCAGGATAGTATAAATACCCCCCAAATGACCCCATTTTGGAAAGAAGACATCCCAAAGTATTCACTGAGAGGCATAGTGAGTTCATAGAAGATATTATTTTTTGTCACAAGTAAGCGGAAAATGACACTTTGTGACAAAAAAAAAAAAAAAAAAAAGTTTCCATTTCTGCTAACTTGCGACAAAAAAAAATGAAATCTGCCACGGACTCACCATGCCCCTCTCTGAATACCTTGAAGTGTCTACTTTCCAAAATGGGGTCATTTGTGGGGTGTGTTCACTGTCCTGGCATTTTGGGGTGTGCTAAATTGTAAGCACCCCTGTAAAGCCTAAAGGTGCTCATTGGACTTTGGACCCCTTAGCGCAGTTAGGCTGCAAAAAAGTGCCACACATGTGGTATTGCCATACTCAGTAGAAGTACTATAATGTGTTTTGGGGTGTATTTTTACACATACCCATGCTGGGTGGGAGAAATATCTCTGTGAATGACAGTTTTCATTTTTTTTACACACAATTGTCCATTTACAGAGTTATTTATCCCACCCAGCATGGGTATGTGTAAAAATACACCACAAAACACATTATACTACTTCTCCTGAGTACGGCAATACCACATGTGTGGCACTTTTTTGCACCCTAACTTCGCTAAAGGGCCCAAAGTCCAATGAGTACCTTTAGGATTTCACAGGTCATTTTGCGACATTTGGTTTCAAGACTACTCCTCATGGTTTAGGGCCCCTAAAATGCCAGGGCAGTATAGGAACCCCACAAATGACCCCATTTTAGAAAGAAGACACCCCAAGGTATTCCGTTAGGAGTATGGTGAGTTCATAGAAGATTTTATTTTTTGTCACAAGTTAGCGGAACATGACACTTTGTGAAAAAAAACAATTAAAATCAATTTCCGCTAACTTGTGACAAAAAAATAAAAACTTCTATGAACTCACCATACTCCTAACGGAATACCTTTGGGTGTCTTCTTTCTAAAATGGGGTCATTTGTGGGGTTCCTATACTGCCCTGGCATTTTAGGGGCCCTAAACCATGAGGAGTAGTCTGGAAATCAAATTCCGCAAAATGACCTGTGAAATCCTAAAGGTACTCATTGGACTTTGGGCCCTTTAGCGCAGTTAGGGTGCAAAAAAGTGCCACACATGTGGTATCGCCATACTCTGGAGAAGTAGTACAATGTGTTTTGGGGTGTATTTTTACACATACCCATGCTGGGTGGGAGAAATAACTCTGTAAATGGACAATTGTGTGTAAAAAAATCAAGATTGTCATTTACAGAAGTATTTCTCCCACCCAGCATGGGTATGTGTAAAAATACACCCCAAAACACATTATACTACTTCTCCCGAGTACGGCAATACCACATGTGTGGCACTTTTTTGCACCCTAACTGCGCTAAAGGGCCCAAAGTCCAATGAGTACCTTTAGGATTTCACAGGTCATTTTTGTTTCAAGACTACTCCTCACGGTTTAGGGCCCCTAAAATGCCAGGGCAGTATAGGAACCCCACTAATGACCCCATTTTACAAAGAAGACACCCAAAGGTATTCCGTTAGGAGTATGGTGAGTTCATAGAAGATTTTATTTTTTTGCCACAAGTTAGCGGAAATTGATTTGAATTGTTTTTCTTCACAAAGTGTCATATTCCGCTAACTTGTGACAAAAAATAAAATCTTCTATGACCTCGCCATACACCTAATGGAATACCTTTGGTTGTCTCCTTTCTAGAATGGGGTCATTTGTGGGGTTCCTATACTGCCCTGGCATTTTAGGGGCCCTGAACCGTGAGGAGTAGTCTTGAAACCAAATGTCGCAAAATGACCTGTGAAATCCTAAAGGTACTCATTGGACTTTGGGCCCCTTAGCGCACTTAGGGTGTAAAAAAGTGCCACACATGTGGTACCGCCGTACTCAGGAGAAGAAGTATAATGTGTTTTGGGGTGTATTTTTACACATACCCATGCTGGGTGGTAGAAATATCTCTGTACATGACAATTGTTTGATTTTTTTTACACACAATTGTCCATTTACAGAGAGATTTCTCCCACCCAGCATGGGTATGTGTAAAAATACACCCCAAAACACATTATACTACTTCTCCTGAGTACGGCGATACCACGTGTGACACTTTTTTTGCAGCCTAGGTGCGCTAAGGGGCCCAACGTCCTATTCACAGGTCATTTTGAGGCATTTGTTTTCTAGACTACTCCTCACGGTTTAGGGCCCCTAAAATGCCAGGGCAGTATAGGAACCCCACAAGTGACCCCATTTTAGAAAGAAGACACCCCAAGGTATTCCATTAGGTGTATGGCGAGGTCATAGAAGATTTTACTTTTAGTCACAAGTTAGTGAAAAATGACACTTTGTGAAAAAAAAACCAATAAAAATCAATTTCCGCTAACTTTTGACAAAAAATAAAATATTCTATGAACTCATCATACACCTAACAGAATACCTTGGGGTGTCTTTTTTCTAAAATGGGGTCACTTGTGGGGTTCCTATACCGCCCTGGCATTTTACAGGCCCAAAACCGTGAGGAGTCTGGAAACCAAATGTCTCAAAATGACTGTTCAGGGGTATAAGCATCTGCAAATTTTGATGACAGGTGGTCTATGAGGGGCCGAATTTTGTGGAACCGGTCATAAGCAGGGTGGCCTTTTAGATGACAGGTTGTATTGGGCCTGATCTGATGGATAGGAGTGCTAGGGGGGTGACAGGAGGTGATTGATGGGTGTCTCAGGGGGTGATTAGAGGGGAAAATAGATGCACTCAATGCACTGGGGAGGTGATCGGAAGGGGGTCTGAGGGGGATCTGAGGTTTTGGCCGAGTGATCAGGAGCCCACACGGGGCAAATTAGGGCCTGATCTGATGGGTAGGTGTGCTAGGGGGTGACAGGTAGTGACAGGAGGTGATTGATGGGTGTCTCAAGGTGTGATTAGTGGGGGGAATAGATGCAAGTAATGCAATGGCGAGGTGATCAGGGCTGGGGTCTGAGGGTGTGGGCGGGTGATTGGGTGCCCTAGGGGCAGATGGGGGTCTAATCTGATGGGTAGCAGTGACAGGGGGTGATTGACGGGTAATTAGTGGGTGTTTAGAGGAGAGAACAGATGCAATGCACTTGGGAGGTGATCTGACTGCGGGTCTGCAGGCGATCGGATGGTGTGGGTGGGTGATCAGATTGCCCGCAAGGGGCAGGTTAGGGACTGATTGATGGGTGGCAGTGACAGGGGGTGATTGATGGGTGGCAATGACAGGGGCTGATTGATGGGTGGCAGTGACAGGGGGTGATTGATGGGTGATAGGTGATTGGCAGGTGATTGACAGGTGATCAGTGGGTTATTACAGGGGAGAACAGATGTAATTAATGCACTGGTGAATTGATAAGGGGGGGGGTCAGAGGGCAATCTGAGCGTGTTGGCGGGTGATTGGGTGCCCGCAAGGGGCAGATTAGGGTCTGATCTGATAGGTAAAAGTGACAGGTGGTGATAGGGGGTGATTGATGGGTAATTAGTGGGTGTTTAGAGGAGAGAATAGATGTAAACAATGGATTTGGGAGGTGATCTGATGTCGGATCTGCGGGCGATCTATTGGTGTGGGTGATCAGATTGCCCGCAAGGGGCAGGTTAGGGGCTGATTGATGGGTGGCAGTGACAGGGGGTGACAGGGGGTGATTGATGGGTGATAGGTGATTGGCAGGTGATTGACAGGTGATCAGTGGGTTATTACAGGGAAGAACAGATGTAATTAATGCACTGGCGAATTGATAAGGGGGGGGGGGGTCTGAGGGCAATCTGAGCGTGTGGGCGGGTGATTGGGTGCCCGCAAGGGGCAGATTAGGGTCTGATCTGATAGGTAACAGTGACAGGTGGTGATAGGGGGTGATTGATGGGTGATTAGTGTGTGTTTAGAGGAGAGAATAGATGTAAACAATGGATTTGGGAGGTGATCTGATGTCGGATCTGCGGGCGATCTATTGGTGTGGGTGAGTGATCAGATTGCCCGCAAGGGGCAGGTTAGGGGCTGATTGATGGGTGGCAGTGACAGGGGGTGACAGGGGGTGATTGATGGGTGATAGGTGATTGACAGGTGATCAGTGGGTTATTACAGGGAAGAACAGATGTAATTAATGCACTGGCGAATTGATAAGGGGGGGTCAGAGGGCAATCTGAGCGTGTTGGCGGGTGATTGGGTGCCCGCAAGGGGCAGATTAGGGTCTGATCTGATAGGTAAAAGTGACAGGTGGTGATAGGGGGTGATTGATGGGTGATTGATGGGTAATTAGTGGGTGTTTAGAGGAGAGAATAGATGTAAACAATGGATTTGGGAGGTGATCTGATATCAGATCTGCGGGCGATCTATTGGTGTGGGTGGGTGATCAGATTGCCCGCAAGGGGCAGGTTAGGGGCTGATTGTTGGGTGGCAGTGACAGGGGGTGATTGATGGGTGATTGATGGGTGATTGATGGGTGATTGACAGGTGATTGACAGGTTATCAGGGGGGATAGATGCATACAGTACACGGGGGGGGGGGGGGTCTGGGGGGGTCCTGGGGAGAATCTGAGGGGTGGGGGGGTGATCAGGAGGGGGCAGGGGGGGGGATAAAAAAAAAATAGCGTTGACAGATAGTGACAGGGAGTGATTGATGGGTTATTAGGGGGGTGATTGGGTGCAAACAGGGGTCTGGGGGGTGGGCAGGGGGGGGAGTCTGAGGGGTGCTGTGGGCGATCAGTGGGCGGGGGGGGGCAGATCAGTGTGTTTGGGTACAGACTAGGGTGGCTGCAGCCTGCCCTGGTGGTCCCTCGGACACTGGGACCACCAGGGCAGGAGGCAGCCTGTATAATACACTTTGTATACATTACAAAGTGTATTATACACTTTGTAGCGGCGATCGCGGGGTTAACATCCCGCCGGCGCTTCCGTATGGCCGGCGGGATGTTACGGCGGGTGGGCGGAGCCAGTTGCCGGGGGAAGCGCGCGTCATCAATGACGCGATCGCTCCCCCGGCATAGGAAAAGGACGCAACGCCCTAAGGCGTATTGCGGTCCTTAAGGCATCCACTTTGCCGCCGCCCATGGGCTGTGGGCGGTCGGCAAGTGGTTAAAGAGGCACTACCATAAAGTGCAGTAAATTATTCAGGGTACCCACTTTTACATTAATTATCCTGGTTTCGCCATCAGAAACACTTCCTATAGCTATATATAACTATATATTGGTACTGCCCTTCAGTAATGTCACAGCCTAGGCTGTTTAGCTATGCAGAATTTTTCTCCCAGAGCATTCTGGGAAACCATATATTATTTCTTCTGGCTTCAGAACAAAGACTAAACAAACATTCCAAAGTGATGCACCTGCCAGCAGTAAAGATGTCACCACCTGTGATACATTTCAGAATATACATCAGGGAGGGGAAATATTTTTACAATAGGCAAACACTGACTAAATAATCTATAAAGTAATATTGGGGGAAAAAATTAACAGTGGGGTGGGTGGATCAGGTTTACTCCATTTCAAAAGAACTCTTCCGAAATAAAGACCAAGTATACAACCAGCATTCTGAGGCATGGAGATAAGTGTTCCATCTCCAAGATTCCCCCCTCCCCAAAATATGTGTTGAGCCTAGAACTGCGGCTGCCACCTTCTCCACCTAAGGTCAAAAGAGGCCTAACAGACTGCTGAACCAGGACATGGGAAACAATGTGCCTTCACTGACCCGGGACCTAGTGCAGTGTGAAGAGATGGCCAAATTCATCTTGCAGAATCAAGCTGGGCTATAAAAGATCTTGGGTAAAGGTTTCAAGTAGATCGGTTCTTAGCCAAAACCAAAGATGTGTAAAAATCTCCTATTCCCTACTCCTCCTCGTCCAGGTCTCTAGCCAACCTATGCTGACTTAAGTCAGCATGTCCAGTCAGGGCCGGCGCTACCATAGAGGCAAAGGAGGCAATTGCCCCAGGGCCCCAGAGCCTGTAGGGGCCCCCAGTGGCTACAAGAGGAAACTTTTTCAAAAAGACCTTATAGTTTTTGAGAAAATCGATTTTAAAGTTTCAAAGGAAAAAAAATACACATTTAAAAACCCACCGACATTAACAATAACAAATCCACCTTAAATGCTAAAAACCCTAAATTTTCAGGATATGTTAAGGAAATCATTAGGAATAAGAAGGAAAAACATTTTTTCAAAAAGACCTTATAGTTTTTGAGAAAATAGATTTTAAAGTTTCGAAGGAAAAACGTATACTTTTTAATGCGGTAAATGTCACTTTTAGTAGCAAACCTAACGGTAGTGTAATTGTACATGTATCAAAAGAAAGAGCAATAAATTTCCTGACGGGGTTTTCAGGGGGTCTATACGCAGCCGCAGCGCTTTGGGATCGCTATACAGCCGCAATATGGCTGTATGAAGATCCATGGCATTTTTCCTATTTTACCTTTTTTTTTTATGTTTGGAGTGTGGGAAATTTTTTTTAAAAATTATGTGGGGTCCCCCCTCCTGAAACTTTTTAACCACTTGTCCCCCATGCACGCTGGGATAGCCAGAATGTGGAGCTCCGACCGATTAGGGCTTCACACCCTGACTGTACCAGCTGCAAAAAAGATCCCTTAATGCCGATTTTTGTTCCGGGGTATCTGTTGGGGGTGTCCCCAAGGTTTATTTTGCCCTGGGGACCCATTGTTGCTTAAACCGGCCCTGCGTCCAGTTCGGTGTTTTCAAATGACTGCAGTGTGCATCCCGACTGGGCATGCTCGAGTAAGTTCCATACGTGCCCAGTAGAAAAAAACCCGCTTGTGCACAGTATTTTTCCTCTGAACTCAGCTGATTTGGACTCCTGGGCATGCCTGGACCTTACTAACGCATGTCCAGTATGGATGCACTCTAAGGCCTAGTGCACACAAGAGCGGTTCGGCTGCGTTTTGCAATCCGCTTGCAGCTGCGGATACGCTTGGGTAATGTATTTCAATGGGCTGGTGCACACCAGAGCGGGAGGCGTTTTGCAGAAACGCATACTACCAGGCTGCTGCAGATTTTGGATTGCGGATGCGTTTCTGCCTCAATGTTAAGTATAGGAAAAATGCAAACCGCTCTGAAAAACGGCACTTCAGAGCGGTTTGCCAGGCGGTTTTTGTTACAGTAGCTGTTCAGTAACAGCTTTACTGTAACAATACATGAAATCTACTACACTAAAAACGCTTCACAAAACCGCAAAATGCTAGCTGAAACGCTACAGAAAAATGAGAAAAAGCGTTTCAAAATCTGCTAGCATTTTGCGGATCTGCTAGCGGTTTTTGGTGTGCACCAGGCCTAAGGGAGCACTGCCACAAGGAGAACAGGGTCCTGTGTAGGAGTGGAGGCTCAGAAACCGATCTGGGAAGCCTCTGGACAATCTAGAGGCTCCCCACTATTTAGGTAGGTATCCAAATGTTAACCCCCTCATGGTAACATGTTTGCTTTAAACGCATACACCTTAAAAACTGTACTTGATTTTGGGCTTTGCGGTCTGTGACTGAACCAGGCATTGAATTTTATTTCCAAGATAATTTATTTAGGCTGGAGGGCAATCCATGTTGAAGGCCATCTCTACAACTGTCATTCCATGATTCCTTTTACCAAGGTAGTATAATTATCCCAGTTATGTATTTGGATCAATACCTTGCTGTGAGATCAGGTAAGTTGTGTGCCGCTGGAGGATAACCTGCTGGATTGAAATGTTCTGCACTTTGTTGCTGTCAATATATAAATCAATTTTCAGCAATTTTCTGACACCCAACTCCTCCCCATGCCACCGGGAGCTCTTGTGCATTTAAGAAAAAGATTCACAGTCCAGGGAAGATTTACCAGATAAGTTATCTACATGTACATATATATGCATTGACTGATAATGTTTTGATTATTAATATTATGAGCAGGGCCGGCCCTAGACTTTTTGTCGCCTGAGGCAAAATTAGAAAAAAATTGAACCCCCCCTCCCCCCCAGCCGTGGGGGGCGAGCTGGAAGGGTAGCTGGCAGAAAGGTGGTATTGGGCCTAGCGGTGGGGAGGGGGGTCAGACCCCGACCCTCCCTCGCCTGGGTCCCCCGATCTGCGCTCCCCCTCCAGCGTTAAGTACCAGCCTGCATATGATGAAGAGGCAACGGGCGGGGGAATCACTCACCTCTTCCGCGTTCCATTGTGTGCTCCACTGACGTCACTTCCGGCAATGCCGCCCACTGTATTGTAAGTGGACGGCCTTGCAGGAAGTGACGTCAGTGGAGCACACGATGGAACGCGGAAGAGGTGAGTGATTCCCCCGCCCGTTGCCTCTTCATCATATGCAGACTGGTACCTAACGCTGGAGGAGGAGCGCAGATCGGGGGACCCAGGCGAGGGAGGGGGGGTCCGACCCCTCCCCCTCCCCACCGCTAGGCCCAATACCTCCGTCCTGCCATCTACCCCTCCAGCTCGGCGGGTGGCCCTCAGCAGCGGGTGCTGTCCCCCCAGATCTGCCGCCTGAGGCAAATGTTTCACCCCGCTTCATGAGCGGGCCGGCCCTGATTATGAGTCATAGGAGTAGCTGCACACGGGAGATCGCATTCTGCAAATCATTTCACAGCAGCAGGGGCTAATGATCTAATTGCTGATAAGAAGTGAGGTCACTGTTGTATTGAGCAGTTTGCAATACATAATATGTTGTCTAGCAACCTGTCACGGATGGTTGCTGGGCCGCAGAACCGCCTGTGAAGAAAAAGCTATCGCAATCGATTCTCTGCATCGATTGCGCTTCAGATCAATAGAATCTGGATTGGTTGTGTAGGGGCTACCTGTAGCAACCTGGAGTTTCTCTTCCTCTAAGCTGTCACGGAACAGCCGGAAGGAACGTCGGCGAATCTGGCAGATTCGCCGTCGACTTTCCGATGTCTTGGTCGGATTTGCCAGTCATTGCAGCAAGCAGAACTGACAGTCCTGGTTTTTTTAAAATACAAGTTTTTTTCTCCTCTGCCTTACTTAGGTGCAGGATGTCTTTTGATGTGTTAATTAGCCTGGGCCAGGCCTGTGTCCAGGAGGATGTTTATTCTCAATTACCTCCATTTAGTGAGCCTTTCATAACAGGGAGAGCAAGGAAGCTAATCCCAGCAGGGGGCTATTCAAAACCTGCTTTCACTCCAGACTATCCTACACCGATCACGGGCCATCTGAATGCATATGAGGTATGGTTTCTTGTCGATTCTATGGCAACCATACATCGCACAGCTATGAAATTCATATAGTCTTATTCGGTAAAATCTGGCCATCGTGCTGATATGAAATTCATTGTGATAGCCCATCCGGTTATTGAGGTATGACCCTTCTCAAGAACTGAGTCCACTGCACTAGACATGTCTGATGTCATATTAATCTGTATTTTCCGACAAGTATGAATCTGTTATCCCCCTAAATATGACTTGTATCGTTTGTGAGTTACGGCAGTTTATAAGTTTAAAACCTAAAATTTCTCAGAGGAAATGAACTGTCATTGGTTGGTAACTCAGAGGGGGCCGGCACTGCCACACCCCCAAACCAGCTTCATCAAAAAAATCTGAGAGGGGCTCTCCTCTCAGTCCTCCACATTCCATCTATATGAAAACGGTCTGCTGCTAGCCAGAGGACACATGGTTTGCGGCCATCTTACAGAACTTTGATCTGAAACAAAGGATTTTACCAAGGACTTTATGATTCTTCCCACAAAAAGGACATCTTTCCAGAAACTAAGTATTTTTCTCCCTTGCTTTTATCTTTCATACTGGCTATTACTGTTTTAATAATTGTTGATTTTAATAATTGTCTGTATATATTAATTATTTATATTGCCCGTGAATAAAAGACTTTATCAAAGTCATTCACTGTTTCGCTACCCTATTATTCAGCATACACAGAAACTGAACTCAGGTCTCTGAAGAGACGCTACTATTGTTGTTATCTAGACAGAATAGAGTGTGTTTAACCGTTTTATTCGCAGGACCAGTCAGTCAGTCAGGTCCACTGGCCCATACCAGTGGTGGTGGCAGATACCCTGAAATAGTGTGTAAAGTTGTAGTTACCGTACCTCACAGGCTCCCTTCTGGTCGGGCTGCTGCCCAAATTTCTGTCTGTTTCTGCGCAAAGATCGCGACCAAAGCTTGCATGATTGGTGTGCTGAAACCGATTGGAAGGCAATTTGTGGTCTGACCACTAGGGCTCCTGTGACAGTGTTTGGCAGCGGTTGGGACCTGTGTTGTGCTGAAAGTATCTAAGATAGCGCTAGCGCTATCCAGAAACGAACTAATTCGTTGGTGTAGCTGGAATGCAATATATTTTTTATATATACAGAGAGACTGTGTAGCCAGTACCCCTCCCCAAAAGTTTTATTTTATTTGGCGTGGAAATGTCCGGGAACTACAAGAACATGTGCCTGGCGGAACTGCAAACTCTTTGCCAAGCGAGAGGCATTGAAGTCGGCTGCAAGAAACACCAGGACCTAGTAACGGACTTGTTTCAATGGGATGCCCAGCAACCGCGGGAGCTGGATGTGTCTGCTGAGGTAGACGCCGACCCATCTGACTCAAGTCAAGGGGAACCAGAGGCTGAAGATCCTAGGCGTACAGAGGTTGAGCAACCTGCGGGCAATGCTGCAACAGTTACGCATGAGGCTGTCAGTGTGGTCCCCAATCCCAGAGTTTCTGGAAGTACTCGCCCGGAACCGGCCAGTACTGGACTGTCCGTTTGTACTGATCCGCCAATGCAGCAGGCATTACGACAGCTGATGGAGACTAACCTGGACAAGTACCTGCAGTACATGCAAGTGCAGTTGGAGCGCCAATCTGCAGAGGCACGAGAGGAACGGGAGCGGCAGGCTGCTGCTGCAGAACGCCACGCGGAGAGCGATGCCGCTGAGCGAGAACGGGAGCGCCAACGACAGCATGAGCTAAACATGGCAAAAGTGCAACAGGTCACCCGGAGTTCTCCGCCCAGCCTCCCTGCTGAAGGAGCTGCATCACCCGTAAGTGCAAAATTTAAATTTGCTAATATTGAAAAAGACACAGACATTGACTTGTTTTTGCGATCTTTTGAAAAAGCGTGCCGTCAGTATCGTCTGTCCCAAGACCAGTGGGCAAGACATCTGACACCTTTGCTGCGCTACAAAGCGCTTGATGCTTTCGCAGAGTTAACTGCGGAAAAGGATAATGATTATGCTGCTATAAAAGACGCTATCATTACCAAATACCAGCTGACTCCAGAAGCCTATCGCAAAAAGTTCAGGGCCTGGCAGAAAAAAATCTTCTGATTCTTACCGAGATGTGGTCAGCAGCTTGCTCACCACACTCCGCCAGTGGACTCTAGGCCTCACCAAAGGGTCTTATGGTGTCCTGGAGGACTTCATAGTCCTAGAACAATTTCTGAACATTTGCCCTGCTGATGTACGACACTTTGTGCTTGAGCGCAAGCCTGCGTCAGCAACTGTCGCTGCAGACCTCGCTGAGACCTTTACAACTACCCGGGTGTCTGATACACGCAGAACTGTCCCATCCAGCTGGAGAGGAGGTCAGCCCAATACCCCGGCAGACTCTCCTGCCTCTGTGAGCCGTCAGCCACAGAGGCCACCCAGCGCAGCTGCTGCACCCAGGCCTGCAGCCCCTGGAGAGGTCACCTGTCACTACTGCCGCCAGCCCGGACACATGAAATTTGACTGTCCGGAGCGGAGACAGACACCACCAGCACCTGCAGCACCTGTATCCCCTGTACCTCACCTCACCCACAGCACAGGCAACCCACCAGCGAACCACAGCCTGGATCATCAGGTTTTGTTCTGTTTGCCCGTGGAAAGGAAATCTGCGACCGAACCAACTAGTGTTGGGCGAACACCTGGATGTTCGGGTTCGGGAAAGTTCGCCGAACATGGCCGCAATGTTCGGCATGTTCGGGCCGAACCCCGAACTCCCCGAACATCCCGCTTTTGGGGGCCCTATGGGGTCGCAGGCATAAGGGGGGAGCATGCCCCGATCGCGGGGGGGGGGGGGGGTCGGAAATTCCCCCCACCCCCTCCGCTAGCGCTCCCCCCTCTGCCCGCTTCCCCATTCAAAAGTTAGGAAGTGAAACTGTACCTGTGCGGTAGTGGGTGGCTGGCAGTGGGCGGCACTATGGAGTGACTGAGGAGGAGGAGGAGTCCGGAGAGTGACGCGTTGAGGGAGGCCGGGCAGTGGGCGGATCAGCAGTAGTACGGTACTACTGCTGATCCGCCCGCTGCCCGGCCTCCCTCAACGCGTCACTCTCCGGACTCCTCCTCCTCCTCAGTCACTCCATAGTGCCGCCCACTGCCAGCCACCCACTACCGCACAGGTACAGTTTCACTTCCTAACTTTTGAATGGGGAAGCGGGCAGAGGGGGGAGCGCTAGCGGAGGGGGTGGGGGGAATTTCCGACCCCCCCCGCGATCGGGGCATGCTCCCCCCTTATGCCTGCGACCCCATAGGGGGGCAGTATTCGGGCGAACAGGGCCCTGTTCGTGCCGAACAGGGGCCCTGTTCGGCCAGGCAATGAGCCGTTCGGGCGAACCCGAACAGTTTGGCCGAACACCACCAGGTGTTCGGCCGAACGTGAACATCACCCGAACAGGGTGATGTTCTGCAGAACCCGAACAGTGGCGAACACTGTTCGCCCAACACTAGAACCAACCAGCAGCAGCCTGTTAGAGTGAACGGCAAAGTTGTCACCGGATTCCGAGACACCGGAGCTGACATCACGTTAGTATACTCACACCTTGTGCCAAAGGAGAGCATTAGCTCCAGCCGATCCCTTGCCCTTTACTGGAGTAGAGGGCACCCTTTTACACATAGCCCACGCGAGAGTGAAGATCGACTGGGGGGTGGGAGTCCAAGAAAGGGTTGTTGGGGTTGTGAAGGATCTCCCAGTCCCTGTGTTGCTGGGGACTGATCTGGGCAAGCTTGTGTCCTACTACGAACCTGCCACGACCGCCTTGTCGCTCACGGAAGGAGATGGACTCTCCACCCACCACCAGGTACTTTATACACTTGGGGGAGCACCAGGGGGAGGTGGGTTAAATGTGCCCAGTTCAAGGGTACCCGTTCAATAGTGCCTGCTTCAAAGGCACCTGAGTTTGATGTACAAACTGTCTGTTGTGATGAAGATGTAACTGTACCTGTGTTTAATGTACAAACGGTCTGTGATGAAAATGTGTCTATGTCTGTCACTGTCATTGATGCATGCAACGATGATTTGAGTAATGCCAGTCTGTGCCATTCTGAAGGTATACCTGTGCTAGCAGTACCGCGCAGCTGTACTGCTCAGAACCCGAGCTCAGAACAGGTGGAGGGGGTTCCGGCCTCCTCCCCCTCCTCTGACCGCAGGGATGAGACCTTTCAGCCGCTGGCCTCGTGTGACATGAGCAAGTTGGCTGAAACTGACAGCGTCCTAACAGCAGCACTACAAAGCGATGCAAGCCTGGAGGCCCTCAGGCAGCAAGCCTCTGAGTCCCTCGCAGACGGGGCCACTTTCAAGGTGTACTGGGAAGGTGGGAGACTGTACATCGAGTCTGTACAGCCCCCTACAGGTAAGCCGCAGGCGAATACCAAATGGCTTGTGGTCCCGTGTGCGTTCAGGGGACATGTACTGAAATCCGCACATAATTCCCTGACAGGACACTCTGGTGTCCGCAAGACACTTGCCTGTATTCGGAGACAGTTTTATTGGCCCAGGATGAACAGGGATGTAGCAAACTACTGCAAAGCATGTGCCGTCTGTCAGAAGCTGGGAAGGTCCAGGGATTCCCGCGGGGTTCCCTTAGGTCCACAGCCACTTAGCAGGGAAACCCTGCGTGGGCTGGCTGTTGACTTAATCAACCTACTGCCCGTTGACAGCAGTCCTGGCAGACGCCCCATCCGAACGCAGTGGCGCAAACGCCCTGTCCGGAAGGTCCATGTCGGGTCAAGCCTGAGGGTAGCGGACCGCGACCGGTCCAGGGGAACTGAGCCGCAGGCTCCAATGGGTTTTCCCGCCGTACCGGCAACCCGAGACCCGTCAACCAGGTTAGCAGCGCCGCCACACATCTTGCGAGTGTGTGCCTAAGCTGCCGACAAGAGGGGGGCTGTCACGGACGGTTGCGGGGCCACAGACGCGTCCTGGAACCGCCGATGAAGAAAAAGCGATCGCAATCGATTCTCTGCATCGATTGCGCTTCAGATCAATAGAATCTGGATTGGTTGTGTAGGGGCTTCCTGTAGCAACCTGGAGGTACTCTTCCTCCCAGCTGTCACCAAACAGCCGGAAGGAACGTCGGCGAATCTGGCAGATTCACCGTTGACTTTCCGATGTCTTGGTCGGATTTGCCAGTCATTGCAGCAAGCAGAACTGACAGTCCTGGTTTTTTAAAATACAAGTTTTTTTCTCCTCTGCCTTACTTAGGTGCAGGATGTCTTTTGATGTGTTAATTAGCCTGGGCCAGGCCTGTGTCCAGGAGGATGATTATTCTCAATTACCTCCATTTAGTGAGCCTTTCATAACCATCAGATGGTCTCGAGAAAGCCCTCATAGAGGGGCGAAACGATCGTCGACCTGCCTCCGCACCAATTGTACTACCTCCTGTCTGATAAGTATTGCTGTTTTTTGCCTTTTACCTTTGGAACAAGTTTTATTGGAAGAATTGCATTAAAAGTTGAATTTTTACTGAAGTAAATCATGGCAAGTAGCTCCTGGATATTTCTTTTTCTCTCCACAATGTGATATTAGTGAGAGATGGGAGAGAGGTTGCTGCAGAGATAGGGAAATTCTTAGTTAGGCCCTTGTTAGGCTTGTTAGAAAGTACCAAAGAGAGTTGATCACACAGTTGAATGAATGGCATACTTGCCCTTCATAACAGATTCCCGTTAAAGGATTTCAAGTGTACTCATCATTATACAGGGCCTCAAAGGAATCCTGTATTGTTATTTTTCGTCTCTACCTTCTTGAGTTGAGACTTGCGTGCCGTGTCTGCTCACTTCCTTGGATGTGTGGTGGTAGCCGTTTCTCGGGCTCCCACTCCGGATCAGATTTGAACCCTGATTCCCCTGCCGTACCCTTTCTTTAACAATGGTAGAGAAAGAACCATCGACAGTCTGAGCAGCGATGAACCCCTGGACTACTGGGTGCGCAGGCTTGACCTGTGGCCAGAGCTGTCACAATTTACCATTCAACTTCTGGCTGGCCCTGCCACAAGCATCCTAGAAAGGACCTTCAGCGCAGCTGGAGGCATTGTCAGTGAGAAGAGAAGTCGCCTAGGTCAAAAAAAGTGTTCAGTAACTCACCTTTATTAAAATGAATGAGGCATGGATCCCGGAGGGCTACTGCCTGCCCGAAGACTAAGTCAGTCCCCACACACACAGCATCTCTGCCTGCATGCCATGTGACTGCCTGCCCGAAGACTAAGTCAGTCCCCACACAGCATCTCTGCCTGACTGCCGTCCGCTGCTGCCTGCCTGAAGACTAAGTCAGTCCCCACACAGCATCTCTGCCTGAAGGCCACTTGACTGCCTTCTCCACCACCACCAACAGGGTCCAGGACTCCAGGTGGATTCCTGAAAAAAAATAATAATAATTTTTCTGGTGCGTGTACATGCCTGCCTAATTTTTCTGGATGCACTGGGGCTGCAACAACAAAACAAAAGGCATGTACATGTGTCAATTCCCCTTCGTGATCGTTACCTTGCCGCGGTGAAGGGGCTTGCGTATCACAATGAAGCAATAACCACCGGCTATATAAGTGTGTTGGGGGGCACACCTGACTCAAGATAATAAGGTTGTTGCTTCATTGTGGACAGACCAAATTCGATCAGTTGGACAGTCATTGAGCTACCTCAGCCCGGGAACCATATGAACTTGAAAACCGCCATCGCCTGCACTCTCGCCATGGTGCACACCAGTCCAGCATGGCCATCACTACACAAACAGCTGTTTGCGGTGCGTTACACAGTGAGTTTGGTTTGTCAGTGTGAAGCAGTACACTAATTACACTACCTGATTGATGTATACACACGTAAGATGTTTTAAAGCACTTTATGCCTCTGATTTAGCATGCAATGTGATTTCTTCCCTTAAAACCCTGCTCTGCGTCAAATCCGTAATGTTCCCCCTTGACTTTTGGCGTGTATCCCACTCCGCCATGCCCCCCTCCAGGTGTTAGACCCCTTGAAACATCTTTTCCATCACTTTTGTGGCCAGAATTAGCGTTTGAAGTTTTGAAAGTTCGCCTGCTCATTGAAGTCTATTGCGGTTCGCAAAGTTCGTGCGAACCCGAACTTTTGCGGAAGTTCGCGTTCGAGGTTCGCAAACCTAGAATCAGAGGTTCGGGCCATCTCTAGTAAACAGTGGTGTGCCGCTTTATGTTTTGTAGACAGTGGTGTACTGCTTCATGTTTTTTAAACAGTGGTGTACAGCTTCATGTTTTGTAAACAATGGTGTACAGCTTCATGTTTTGATAACAGTGGTGTACTGCTTCATGTTTTGTAAACAGTGGTGTGCTGCTTCATGTTTTGTAAACAGTTGTGTACCGCTTCATGTTTTGTAAACGGTGGTGTGCTGCTTCATGTTTTGTAAACAGTGGTGTACAGCTTCATATTTTGTAAACAGTGGTGTACAGCTTCATGTTTTGTAAACAGTGGTGTACAGCTTCATGTTTTGATAACAGTGATGTACTGCTTCATGTTTTGTAAACAGTGGTGTGCTGCTTCATGTTTTGTAAACAGTTGTGTACCGCTTCATGTTTTGTAAACGGTGGTGTGCTGCTTCATGTTTTGTAAACAGTGGTGTACAGATTCATATTTTGTAAACAGTGGTGTACAGCTTCATGTTTTGTAAACAATGGTGTACAGCTTCATGTTTTGATAACAGTGATGTACTGCTTCATGTTTTGTAAACAGTGGTGTGTCGCTTTAGGTGTTGTAAACAGTGGTGTGCAGCTTCATGTTTTACAAATGGTTGTGTTCAGCTTCGTGTTTTGTAAACATTGTTGTACCACTTCACATTTTTCTAAACAGCGGTGTACGGCTTCACGTTTTCTAAACAGTGGTGTGCCGCTTCATGTTTTGTAAACAGTGGTGTGTCGCTTTATGTTTTGCAAACAGTGGTGTACAGCTTCATGTTTTGTAAACAGTTGTGTACCGCTTCATGTTTTGTAAACAGTGGTATACCACTTCATGTTTTGTAAACAGTGGTGTGCCGCTTCATGTTTTGTAAACAGCAATGTAGAACTTCATGTTTTGTAAGCAGTGGTGTACTGCTTTGTTTTTTTTTTAAACAGTGGTGTACAGCTTCATGTTTTGTAAACAGTGGTGTACCGCTTCACGTTTTGTAAACAGTGGTGTGCCGCTTTACGTTTTGTAAAAAGTGGTGTGCGGCTTCATGTTTTGTAAACAATGGTGTACAGCTTTATGTTTTGTAAACAGTAGTGTGCAGCTTCACGTTTTGTAAACAGTGGTGTACAGTTTCATGTTTTGTAAACAGTGTTGTACAGTTTCATGTTTTGATAACAGTGGTGTAGTGCTTCATGTTTTGTAAACAGTGGTGTAGTGCTTCATATTTTGTAAACAGTGGGTATTGCTTCATGTTTTGATAACAGTGGTGTAGTGCTTCATGTTTTGTTAACAGTGGTGTGCTGCTTTAAATTTTGTAAACAGTGGTGTGCTGCCTCATGTTTTGTAAACAGTGGTGTACCGCTTCATGTTTTGCAAACAGTGGTGTACAGCTTTATTTTTTGTAAACAATGGTGTGCAGCTTCATGTTTTGTAAACAGTGATGTGCCACTTCATGTTTTGTAAACAGTGGTGTGCTGCTTTATGTTTTGTAAACAGTGGTGTACCGTGTCATGTTTTGTAAACAGTGGTGTGTCGCTTTATGTTTTGTAAACAGTGGTGTACCGCTTTATGTTTTGTAAACAGTGGTGTACAGCTTCATGTTTTGTAAACAGTGGTGTACCGCTTTATGTTTTGTAAACAGTGGTGTACAGCTTCATGTTTTGTAAACAGTGGTGTACCGCTTTATGTTTTGTAAACAGTTGTGTACAGCTTCATGTTTTGTAAACAGTGGCGTACAGCTTCATGTTTCGTGAACAGTGGTGTGGTGCTTCATGTTTTGTACTTTTGTAATTGGATAGGCCTTTTTACAAGCTGCATACATTTTCATAAAATGAAATCAAAATTTGCAATAACTCTGAAATATTTGCATCTCATTAACCAGCCCTAATACTCACTTTAAAGTGATCCTCAGTTTCTGGAGATAGATTACATCCTCCGCACCCTGGACTCCAGTTCCACCCCACTTTCAAGTATAGACCATGCGACTCCTCCTGATATTGGAGCTGAAAAACAAACAGAAGTGATGGCCCTTTGAACTTTCCATCACTAAAACCCAATCAAAAGCCTTTTCACAGTCACATAAAACTCTTTTGGCTTCTATTTACTTTTCAGGAAACCAAAATAAATTCCAAATGAACAGGAACTCCCTCAACAGGGAACTCCGTGCCGCTAAACGGTCATATACTGAAAGAATTCAGAACAATCTCCGCTCAAACGACCCTCGGGCTGTCTGGAAGGGCCTGAAGGCTGCCACCAGCTACAAGCCCCCTCCCCAACAGGCTACCCCCTGCTCCGAGCTAGCTGAGGAACTCAGTAACTTTTATTGCAGGTTTGAAGTTCCAGGCACCTCTGGGGCGCCGTCTACTCCTTACTCCCCCCCCCCTCTCTGCTTATAAGAGCATTGAACCTAGCTCGAGCACATGCCCCCCCTTGACAGTATCTGAGGACGTTGTTCTGCACCTCTTGTCTTCCTTGAATGCCAGGAAAGCATCTGGCCCTGATTGCGTGTCACCTGCATGTCTGAAGTCCTGCGCACGTCAGCTGGCCCCCGTCCTGACCTCTATCTTCGCCAGGTCCCTCACCGAAGGGAAAGTCCCTACTTGCTTCAAGGAATCCATCATCATCCCCATCCCGAAAAAGCAAGGGGTTTCTGACCTAAACAACTTCAGGCCCGTTGCCCTAACATCAGTGGTCATGAAGACCTTTGAAAGAGCGGTACTGTTGCTGCTCAAGAATGTTACTCTGGACCGACTGGACTCTCTCCAGTTCGCGTACAGAGCAAACAGGTCCACTGACGACGCTATCAACATCTGCCTGGAGTTTATTACTAACCACCTCGACAGGTCAAACTCATATGCTAGGGTTCTTCTGCTGGACTTCAGCTCGGCTTTTAATACCATCTGCCCCCGCATTCTGCACGACAATCTCACGGAGCTCAAAGTCCACCCAACCCTCCGCCTCTGGATCACAGACTTTCTCTCGAACAGGTCCCAGGTGGTTAAGCTTAGTGTTGGGCGAACAGTGTTCGCCACTGTTCGGGTTCTGCAGAACATCACCCTGTTTGGGTGATGTTCGAGTTCGGCCGAACACCTGACGGTGCTCGGCCAAACCGTTCGGCCACATGGCCGAACTAAGAGCGCATGGCCGAACGTTCCCCGAACGTTCGGCTAGCGCTGTGATTGGCCGAACGGGTCACGTGGTTCGGGCCCGAACGCGCTCTGATTGGCCGAACGGTCACGTGGTTCGGGTAAATAAATACCCGAACCACGTCATATCTCCGCCATTTGTCTGTGGGTTTAGCTTTGGGTAGGCAGGCAGGGTAGTTCGCTCTCCAGCCACGCTAGCCAGGGTCCCCCCCAGTCATTGTGTGTCGCTGCTGGGAACAGTAGTACACCGCTCGCTCAGCCACACTATATATAGCATTGTTTACTGCCACTGTGTACCTCGCTCAGCCACGCTATATATATAGCATTGTGTTTTCTGACACTCTGTGTACACGGCTTAGCCTGACTAATATAGCATTGTGTGTACTGCCACTGTGCACCTCGCTCAGCCACGCTATATATAGCATTGTGTGTACTGCCACTGTGCACCTCGCTCAGCCACGCTATATATAGCATTGTGTGTACTGCCACTGTGCACCTCGCTCAGCCACGCTATATATAGCATTGTGTGTACTGCCACTGTGCACCTCGCTCAGCCACGCTATATATATAGCATTGTGTTTTCTGACACTCTGTGTACACGGCTTAGCCTGGCTATATAGCATTGTGTGTACTGCCACTGTGCACCTCGCTCAGCCACGCTATATATAGCATTGTGTTTTCTGACACTCTGTGTACACGGCTTAGCCTGACTAATATAGCATTGTGTGTACTGCCACTGTGCACCTCGCTCAGCCACGCTATATATAGCATTGTGTTTTCTGACACTCTGTGTACACGGCTTAGCCTGGCTATATAGCATTGTGTGTACTGCCACTGTGCACCTCGCTCAGCCACGCTATATATAGCATTGTGTTTTCTGACACTCTGTGTACACGGCTTAGCCTGGCTATATAGCATTGTGTGTACTGCCACTGTGCACCTCGCTCAGCCACGCTATATATAGCGTTACCTTGCCGCGGTGAAGGGGCTTGCGTATCACAATGAAGCAATAACCACCGGCTATATAAGTGTGTTGGGGGGCACACCTGACTCAAGATAATAAGGTTGTTGCTTCATTGTGGACAGACCAAATTCGATCAGTTGGACAGTCATTGAGCTACCTCAGCCCGGGAACCATATGAACTTGAAAACCGCCATCGCCTGCACTCTCGCCATGGTGCACACCAGTCCAGCATGGCCATCACTACACAAACAGCTGTTTGCGGTGCGTTACACAGTGAGTTTGGTTTGTCAGTGTGAAGCAGTACACTAATTACACTACCTGATTGATGTATACACACGTAAGATGTTTTAAAGCACTTTATGCCTCTGATTTAGCATGCAATGTGATTTCTTCCCTTAAAACCCTGCTCTGCGTCAAATCCGTAATGTTCCCCCTTGACTTTTGGCGTGTATCCCACTCCGCCATGCCCCCCTCCAGGTGTTAGACCCCTTGAAACATCTTTTCCATCACTTTTGTGGCCAGAATTAGCGTTTGAAGTTTTGAAAGTTCGCCTGCTCATTGAAGTCTATTGCGGTTCGCAAAGTTCGTGCGAACCCGAACTTTTGCGGAAGTTCGCGTTCGAGGTTCGCAAACCTAGAATCAGAGGTTCGGGCCATCTCTAGTAAACAGTGGTGTGCCGCTTTATGTTTTGTAGACAGTGGTGTACTGCTTCATGTTTTTTAAACAGTGGTGTACAGCTTCATGTTTTGTAAACAATGGTGTACAGCTTCATGTTTTGATAACAGTGATGTACTGCTTCATGTTTTGTAAACAGTGGTGTGTCGCTTTAGGTGTTGTAAACAGTGGTGTGCCGCTTCATGTTTTACAAATGGTTGTGTTCAGCTTCGTGTTTTGTAAACATTGTTGTACCACTTCACATTTTTCTAAACAGTGGTGTACGGCTTCACGTTTTCTAAACAGTGGTGTGCCGCTTTATGTTTTGTAGACAGTGGTGTACTGCTTCATGTTTTTTAAACAGTGGTGTACAGCTTCATGTTTTGTAAACAATGGTGTACAGCTTCATGTTTTGATAACAGTGATGTACTGCTTCATGTTTTGTAAACAGTGGTGTGTCGCTTTAGGTGTTGTAAACAGTGGTGTGCCGCTTCATGTTTTACAAATGGTTGTGTTCAGCTTCGTGTTTTGTAAACATTGTTGTACCACTTCACATTTTTCTAAACAGCGGTGTACGGCTTCACGTTTTCTAAACAGTGGTGTGCCGCTTCATGTTTTGTAAACAGTGGTGTGCTGCTTCATGTTTTGTAAACGGTGGTGTGCTGCTTCATGTTTTGTAAACAGTGGTGTACAGCTTCATATTTTGTAAACAGTGGTGTACAGCTTCATGTTTTGTAAACAATGGTGTACAGCTTCATGTTTTGATAACAGTGATGTACTGCTTCATGTTTTGTAAACAGTGGTGTGTCGCTTTAGGTGTTGTAAACAGTGGTGTGCCGCTTCATGTTTTACAAATGGTTGTGTTCAGCTTCGTGTTTTGTAAACATTGTTGTACCACTTCACATTTTTCTAAACAGCGGTGTACGGCTTCACGTTTTCTAAACAGTGGTGTGCCGCTTCATGTTTTGTAAACAGTGGTGTGTCGCTTTATGTTTTGCAAACAGTGGTGTACAGCTTCATGTTTTGTAAACAGTTGTGTACCGCTTCATGTTTTGTAAACAGTGGTATACCACTTCATGTTTTGTAAACAGTGGTGTGCCGCTTCATGTTTTGTAAACAGCAATGTAGAACTTCATGTTTTGTAAGCAGTGGTGTACTGCTTTGTTTTTTTTTTAAACAGTGGTGTACAGCTTCATGTTTTGTAAACAGTGGTGTACCGCTTCACGTTTTGTAAACAGTGGTGTGCCGCTTTACGTTTTGTAAAAAGTGGTGTGCGGCTTCATGTTTTGTAAACAATGGTGTACAGCTTTATGTTTTGTAAACAGTAGTGTGCAGCTTCACGTTTTGTAAACAGTGGTGTACAGTTTCATGTTTTGTAAACAGTGTTGTACAGTTTCATGTTTTGATAACAGTGGTGTAGTGCTTCATGTTTTGTAAACAGTGGTGTAGTGCTTCATATTTTGTAAACAGTGGGTATTGCTTCATGTTTTGATAACAGTGGTGTAGTGCTTCATGTTTTGTTAACAGTGGTGTGCTGCTTTAAATTTTGTAAACAGTGGTGTGCTGCCTCATGTTTTGTAAACAGTGGTGTACCGCTTCATGTTTTGCAAACAGTGGTGTACAGCTTTATTTTTTGTAAACAATGGTGTGCAGCTTCATGTTTTGTAAACAGTGATGTGCCACTTCATGTTTTGTAAACAGTGGTGTGCTGCTTTATGTTTTGTAAACAGTGGTGTACCGTGTCATGTTTTGTAAACAGTGGTGTGTCGCTTTATGTTTTGTAAACAGTGGTGTACCGCTTTATGTTTTGTAAACAGTGGTGTACAGCTTCATGTTTTGTAAACAGTGGTGTACCGCTTTATGTTTTGTAAACAGTGGTGTACAGCTTCATGTTTTGTAAACAGTGGTGTACCGCTTTATGTTTTGTAAACAGTTGTGTACAGCTTCATGTTTTGTAAACAGTGGCGTACAGCTTCATGTTTCGTGAACAGTGGTGTGGTGCTTCATGTTTTGTACTTTTGTAATTGGATAGGCCTTTTTACAAGCTGCATACATTTTCATAAAATGAAATCAAAATTTGCAATAACTCTGAAATATTTGCATCTCATTAACCAGCCCTAATACTCACTTTAAAGTGATCCTCAGTTTCTGGAGATAGATTACATCCTCCGCACCCTGGACTCCAGTTCCACCCCACTTTCAAGTATAGACCATGCGACTCCTCCTGATATTGGAGCTGAAAAACAAACAGAAGTGATGGCCCTTTGAACTTTCCATCACTAAAACCCAATCAAAAGCCTTTTCACAGTCACATAAAACTCTTTTGGCTTCTATTTACTTTTCAGGAAACCAAAATAAATTCCAAATGAACAGGAACTCCCTCAACAGGGAACTCCGTGCCGCTAAACGGTCATATACTGAAAGAATTCAGAACAATCTCCGCTCAAACGACCCTCGGGCTGTCTGGAAGGGCCTGAAGGCTGCCACCAGCTACAAGCCCCCTCCCCAACAGGCTACCCCCTGCTCCGAGCTAGCTGAGGAACTCAGTAACTTTTATTGCAGGTTTGAAGTTCCAGGCACCTCTGGGGCGCCGTCTACTCCTTACTCCCCCCCCCCTCTCTGCTTATAAGAGCATTGAACCTAGCTCGAGCACATGCCCCCCCTTGACAGTATCTGAGGACGTTGTTCTGCACCTCTTGTCTTCCTTGAATGCCAGGAAAGCATCTGGCCCTGATTGCGTGTCACCTGCATGTCTGAAGTCCTGCGCACGTCAGCTGGCCCCCGTCCTGACCTCTATCTTCGCCAGGTCCCTCACCGAAGGGAAAGTCCCTACTTGCTTCAAGGAATCCATCATCATCCCCATCCCGAAAAAGCAAGGGGTTTCTGACCTAAACAACTTCAGGCCCGTTGCCCTAACATCAGTGGTCATGAAGACCTTTGAAAGAGCGGTACTGTTGCTGCTCAAGAATGTTACTCTGGACCGACTGGACTCTCTCCAGTTCGCGTACAGAGCAAACAGGTCCACTGACGACGCTATCAACATCTGCCTGGAGTTTATTACTAACCACCTCGACAGGTCAAACTCATATGCTAGGGTTCTTCTGCTGGACTTCAGCTCGGCTTTTAATACCATCTGCCCCCGCATTCTGCACGACAATCTCACGGAGCTCAAAGTCCACCCAACCCTCCGCCTCTGGATCACAGACTTTCTCTCGAACAGGTCCCAGGTGGTTAAGCTTAGTGTTGGGCGAACAGTGTTCGCCACTGTTCGGGTTCTGCAGAACATCACCCTGTTTGGGTGATGTTCGAGTTCGGCCGAACACCTGACGGTGCTCGGCCAAACCGTTCGGCCACATGGCCGAACTAAGAGCGCATGGCCGAACGTTCCCCGAACGTTCGGCTAGCGCTGTGATTGGCCGAACGGGTCACGTGGTTCGGGCCCGAACGCGCTCTGATTGGCCGAACGGTCACGTGGTTCGGGTAAATAAATACCCGAACCACGTCATATCTCCGCCATTTGTCTGTGGGTTTAGCTTTGGGTAGGCAGGCAGGGTAGTTCGCTCTCCAGCCACGCTAGCCAGGGTCCCCCCCAGTCATTGTGTGTCGCTGCTGGGAACAGTAGTACACCGCTCGCTCAGCCACACTATATATAGCATTGTTTACTGCCACTGTGTACCTCGCTCAGCCACGCTATATATATAGCATTGTGTTTTCTGACACTCTGTGTACACGGCTTAGCCTGACTAATATAGCATTGTGTGTACTGCCACTGTGCACCTCGCTCAGCCACGCTATATATAGCATTGTGTGTACTGCCACTGTGCACCTCGCTCAGCCACGCTATATATAGCATTGTGTGTACTGCCACTGTGCACCTCGCTCAGCCACGCTATATATAGCATTGTGTGTACTGCCACTGTGCACCTCGCTCAGCCACGCTATATATATAGCATTGTGTTTTCTGACACTCTGTGTACACGGCTTAGCCTGGCTATATAGCATTGTGTGTACTGCCACTGTGCACCTCGCTCAGCCACGCTATATATAGCATTGTGTTTTCTGACACTCTGTGTACACGGCTTAGCCTGACTAATATAGCATTGTGTGTACTGCCACTGTGCACCTCGCTCAGCCACGCTATATATAGCATTGTGTTTTCTGACACTCTGTGTACACGGCTTAGCCTGACTAATATAGCATTGTGTGTACTGCCACTGTGCACCTCGCTCAGCCACGCTATATATAGCATTGTGTTTTCTGACACTCTGTGTACACGGCTTAGCCTGGCTATATAGCATTGTGTGTACTGCCACTGTGCACCTCGCTCAGCCACGCTATATATAGCATTGTGTTTTCTGACACTCTGTGTACACGGCTTAGCCTGGCTATATAGCATTGTGTGTACTGCCACTGTGCACCTCGCTCAGCCACGCTATATATAGCATTGTGTTTACTGCCACTCTGTGTACACGGCTCAGCCAGACTATATAGCATTGTGTGTACTGCCACTCTGTGTACACCGCTCAGCCAGACTATATAGCATTGTGTGTACTGCCACTCTGTGTACACGGCTCAGCCAGACTATATAGCATTGTGTGTACTGCCACTCTGTGTACACCGCTCAGCCAGACTATATAGCATTGCGTACTCTGCCAGTCAGTGTGTATATTGCTGGGATCAGTAATACTCCACTCACCGCCAACCACTATATGAGCTCACCATGAGTTCCTCAGAGACCTCCGCTGTGAGCAGCACTCCCAACAACAGCAACAGCCAACGCCCCACGCAAGCTATAACATCCACTACAGCAGCCAGTGGTCAGCAGCAGCCCTCCCCGGAGGAGAACGTTGTGTCCATCGGTCCGTCGCCAGAACGATTAATGAGGGCTGCCATTGAGGAGATGATGGGGCCTGATGTGGAGGAGGAGGTCGGGCTCAGGCCAGCATCCCAAGTTAATGTTGAGGACGATGAGGGGTCTGTGTCTGGGGATGTTGGGGTGGCAGAGGTGGTGGGTGGGTCAGACTCAGGAGAAGAGTTGTATGATGAGGATGATGATCGGGACCATCTGTATGTGCCTCAGAGTCCGACCCCGGAAAACATGTTGTATCGTGTGTTTAGGTACTAAAATCTGCGTTCCCACTTCCCAGTACTGCCTGCAGTGCCCGGGTCCACGGATCCATATAATTTTTTGGGCAGCACTATCAAACTGTGGTACTATGAGTGAGTTGCCGTGGTCCTTCTGTGCTGCCTGTCACACTCACCGTCTGTCTGCAGATGGATTGTTCAACACAGCTACGCCATCTGACATGTAGTCCTGGACCTTGACCATCTTCTCTAGGCGATTGGTGTTGGAGGACATGGAACTGCCCGATTGCTGTTCTGTGGGCTGCTGCATGGGTGTCAGAAAATGTTCCCACTCCAAGGACACTGCCAATACCATTCCCTTTTGGGCACTAGCAGCAGCTTGTGTTCTTTGCTGCCCTCCTGGTCCTCCTGGGTTTGCTGAAGTCAGTCTGTCGGCGTACAACTGGCTAGAGAAGGAGGAGGATGTCAATCTCCTCTCTAAAGTCTCCATCCTCAAGGGCCTGCTGGAATTGTTCCATTTTTGACCTGTCTGACACTTTCTTCAATCAGTTTTTTAACATTGTGTTTGTATAAACTGGGTATAAACCCAGTAATTGGTGTTGTCCAGATTCCAGAATAATGAATAATAATGAATAGTGAATAATGCGCGGGCCGCTTTCAATGCAGTCTAGCATGAATTGAGCCATGTGTGCCAGAGAGTCCTGCCAGACTCCATGTTCTTGTAAGAGTTGTGATTGTTGTGATGCACCATATTCGTCACCAGCATCACTTTCTTTCTCTTCTGCTGTCCTTTCCCGCTAAATTGTGGAAGTCCAACGTGCACCGCTCTGTCCCTCGGCAGTGGGGGCATCCAATTCCTGCTCCAACTCCAGCTGTTCCTCGTCCTGTTCTTTGTCATAGCTGGGACCAGCGTTTCCTGAGGCAGGTTGCCTGATGTTGGTATCATCACGCTGATCGTTTTCATCTTCAGAATCCCCCACTTGCATCATGCCAGCGGTTTCCATCTTCAACATTGATTTCTTCAGTAAACACAGCAGTGGTATTGTAATGCTGACTGTAGAGTTGTCACTGCTCAGTCACGCAACGTGGATTGCTCAAAATTTTGGAGGACTTGGCAGAGATCCAACATGGTGGCCCAATCAGATCCACAGAAGCTTGGTAGCTACTAGCTGCTGGAATGCGCCTCGGCACTGCGCAAAAGCGTGCTAGCATGTGCAGCGTAGAATTCCAGCGCGTAGGCAGGGACATCACCCAGCGAGCGATGGTGCGCTGGATTGAAGCGCTCCTGCATCTCTTGGTGAGTCCTTCAGAAGCGGTACTGGACTTTTAACAATTTTTTTTTTTTCCTTCAACAGAAGATCTGCCACGTTGGAGTGAGGAGGATGCCGCCGACCCCGACACCAAGCTGAACCCCGGCGAACTCCAAGCAGAGGATCTTCAGGAACCCTCAAGGCTTTGAGCAAGCTGAGGAGGATCAGCAGTCCCGACGAGACCTCTCCTCATATGCGACTGAGTGCAGTGGAGCTCCCCAGAACAACCTCTCAGTTGTCACTTTGTCACTGGTCACTTTGTCACTTGTCACTTTGTCATTTTGTCACTTGTCACTTTGTCACTTGTCACTTGTCACTTTGTCACTTGTCACTTTGTCATTTTGTCACTTGTCACTTTGTCATTTTGTCACTTGTCACTTGTCACTTCTCACTTTGTCACTTGTCACTTTGTCATTTTGTCACTTGTCACTTTGTCATTTTGTCACTTTGTCATTTTGTCACTTTGTCATTTTGTCACTTTGTCACTTTGTCACTGGTCACTTTGTCACTTGGTCACTTGTCCAGATGATCTCGGTACACCTCCTGAGATTCAAATTCCTGCACACATTGCTCTGGGATTTGGGTGTGATGAATGATGCATCTAACTGGCCACCGGAGGCAATTAAGGCCTTCAAAACATTGAAAGCAGCTTTCTGTTCCGCCCCCATTTTGCGTCATGTTGAGTTGTTGACGTCATGTTCATCCTCGGCCTCGCCTTGCATTTCAGTGCGAGGTGCATTTTCCACAGAAAAAGGTTGTGAATCCGGGCACAACATTTGTGGCTGTTCCATTGACCTTTCACAGGTAGAAGATTGTGGGGGTGGGAATAGCTCCTCCGAATAGCCCATTGTGTCCTGAAAACTACTCATTGCATTGCTTTGCGCACACATTTTTTTGTCCTCATGCAAGGCCTGAGTTGCACCTGAAAGCGTGGCCTTCTCCTCCTGCGCCTCCTCCTGTTCCATCACGTCTGCTGCTGCTGGGTTAGCGTTGACGCCCGGTCCCTGTTTATTGAACCTCTTATCTTTATTACATTTATGACTGCATGGCGGTAAAAAGCATGCTATCCGCACGCTTCTTGTCCTCATGCAAGGCCTGGGTTGTTGTGTCTCAAAAAGCATGGCCTTCTCCTCCTGCGCCTGCTCCTGTTCCATCACGTGTGCTGCTGCTGCTGGGTTACCGTTACCGGTCCCTTTTCCTGGAACCTCTTCTCTGTATTACATTTATGACTGCATGGCGACAAAAAGCATGTTACCTGTGCAAAGAAACATGACATTTTCCACATTTAAAAGACAGTTTTTCCTTTGAAACTTTACAATCAATTTTCTCAAAAACTATAAGCTCTTTTTTAAATATTTTTTTTCCTCTTGTACCCACTCCCAAGGTGCACATACCCTGCTAATTTGGGGTATGTAGCATGTAAGGAAGCTTTACAAAGCACGAAAGTTCGGGTCCCCATTGACTTCCATTATGTTCGAAGTTCGGGTCGAACACCCGAACATCGCGGCCATGTTCGGCCTGTTCGGCCCGAACCCGAACATCTAGATGTTCGCCCAACACTAGTTAAGCTGGGCGACATATCCTCCAGACCCGGAGTGACCAACATTGGAGCCCCTCAGGGCTGTGTCTTGTCACCATTTCTGTTCTCTCTATACACAAATAACTGCACATCCACAGCTGACTCTGTCAAAATCATCAAATTTGCGGACAATACCACAATCATTGGCCTTATTAGTGAGAACGACGAGCAGGCTTACCGCAAGGAGGTATACAGAATCTGCAATTGGTGTAGAGAGAATAGGCGAGTTCTTAACACAGCCAAAACCGTGGAGATGGTCATTGATTTCAGGAAGAATGCTAGCAACCCCCCTCCGATACATATCGAGGGCATCGAGGTCGCTAGGGTTCCCAACGTCCGCCTCCTGGGTACAACCATCTCTGCTGACCTGACCTGGAGGGCAAACACTACCGCGACTCAGAAGAAGGCACAGCAAAGACTCTTCTTTCTTCGCCAGCTTAAGAAGTTTGGCATGGCCCATGATCTTCTGAGGTCCTTCTACTCTGCTACGATCGAGTCAGTCCTCTGCTCATCCATCCTGGTCTGGTTCGCCAGCTGCACCGCCAGCGACAGATACAAACTCCAGAGGGTCATCATCTCAGCGGAAAGGATTATTGGGAAACCTCTTCCCCCTCTAGATCTCATCTATAACACTAGACTGCGGAATAGAGCAATGAAAATTGTGGGCGACCCCTCTCACCCTGGCGACAGTTTTTTCACTCGACTCAAACTGGGCCGGAGGTTTCGGTCCATCCCTGCTAAGACTACTAGGCGTATGAACACTTTTTTCCCCACGGCCATCAGAGTCCTGAACTCTGCCCATTCCGCTGACCGCCCCTATAGCCATCTACCGGACTAATACCTGACTTCGGCTGTGGCCGCTCTGTTTACTGCCCTGCCTAGGTCGTACTAGAATTATCTTCTGCTACACGTTGCTGTCCCTGCTAGACCCACAACTGACCTACTGCAAATGTTATATTACTCCTGTATCTGTTGTATTGCACTGCTGCACTCTTGTTATGTTGTTCTTCACTCCTGTCTGTTTGTACAACTCTTCCTTGCCAATCAACGTGCCAAAACTAATTCCGGGCATGGGCAACCGTGCTTGGCGAAATAAACAAATTCTGATTCTGATTCTGATTTTACACTTACTGTACTGGAAAACAGAAAGAAATGATAGATAATGACTTAGTAGGGCTAGTACTACATGTACAGTACCTATGTTTTTTATCATCATGTCATTACAGGTATGCTTTAAGTGTCAGGCCATCCATCAACCCACCTTGTTTGGCATCTCAGAAACTCCCTCATTACATCCTACTTTATCACCCCTCACCGCTACATCAACTATTTCTTTCTCTAGCAAGTCTGTTAATAAGGCCCTGACAGTGTGGCCCTGCTATGACCTCTTCCACAAACAATCACCTGTCCAGACAGCTGCAGAGGTAGAGCTAACCCATTAATGCCTGAAGCAACTACCATCCCTACCCCAGTGACCTCTGCACGCCTTGGGAAAGAAAAAAGGATGGCAGTCCCCACAGCTTTTTCAGCGCTGGCCTGCAAGATGAGCTGGCTCTGTACAGAAGTAAAATAATGTTATTTAAGATGAACCTAAAGTGAAAATAAACTGATAAGATAAACAATTGTATGTATCCTTAAATAAGTAGATTACAATTACACAGTCCCTCCGTGTCTCAGAGAGCTAAAATATATGAACTATTGACCTTTTGTTATCTATCTCCTGCACTCAGAAGCCCTGTTCTCTGCCAGGGAAGTGTTTATGGCTGTAATTTCTTATCAGTAAGGAACACTAAAATCCTACTGGGTCCTGACTGAATATTATCTCTTTCAGGCAGAGGAAGAGGAAGACAGCTTAGGTATTTGTATGCTTGCCACTGTACATGCATATGTCTATCTCATCATGTCATATGTCAGCTCAGATACCCTTTAACGCATACATGTAAAAAAGGCACCTGGAAAAAAGGGCACGAGGGATTGCCACTAGTAAAATATCGTAAAATTACCAATATTCTTCTACTTAATTCCAATAGAAAAACATATGTAATCTTTACAGATATTTTACGATGTCTTAAAGAGACACTGAAGTGAAAAAAAATATGATATAATGATTTGTGTGTGTAGTACAGCTAAGGAATAAAACATTAGGAACAGAGACATAAGTCTAATGTTGTTTCCAGTACAGGAGGAGTTAAGAAACTCCAGTTGTTGTCTATGCAAATTGCCATTGAGCTCCACAGAGCTTTGTCTTCTGACTGCTGTTATCTCAACTGTCTGTAAAAGTATTTTCTTTTTCTTGGCAGAGAAGGGGTTCAAAAGTTCAAAACTCTTCTGATGCCTAACCCTAAGACCTACCTCTACCGATGCCTAACCCCAAGACTTCCCTCTGCCGATGCTTAACCCTAAGACCTCCCTCTATCCATGCCTAACCCTAAGACCTCTCTCTAACAATGCCTAACCCCAAGACTTCCCTCTACCGATGCCCAAAGACCTCCCTCTACCAATGCCTAACCCGAAGACTTCCCTCTACCGATGCCAAAGACCTCCCTCTACCAATGCCTAACCCCAAGACTTCCCTCTACCAGTGCCTAACCGTAAGACCTCCCTCTACTGATGCCTAAACCTAAGACCTCCCTCTACCAATGCCTAACCCTAAAACCTCCCTCTACCAATGCCTAACCCTAAGACCTCCCTCTACCAATGCCTAACCCCAAGACTTCCCTCTACCAGTGCCTATGCCTAACCGTAAGACCTCCCTCTACCGATGCCTAACCCTAAGACCTCCCTCTACTGATGCCTAACCCTAAGACCTCCCTCTACCGATGCCTAACCCTAAGACCTCCCTCTACTGATGTCTAACCCTAAGACCTCCCTCTATCCATGCCTATCCCTAAGACCTCCCTCTACCTATGCCTAACACTTAACCCCCCTTTCCCTCCTAACACTTAATCACCGCCCTAATCTTAACTTACCCCTTTTTTTTGGTATGGGTTCCTGTGCCCTTTTTTTCTGTTTTGCCCTTTAACTAGGCAGGGATGGGATCATGCAGATAACATTTTGGTTCAGGTTTGCTTTAAGCAAATGACGCATTTTCAGTTATGTGAATTTTTCTTTTGTTCCATGTAATAATCCCTAACAAAACAGACACATATGGCCTGTCTATGAAATTCTTCCTGGAAGATGACATTTTCTAACAGATGAGCGCTGAATGCTGTCACTGAGGTCTGAGTCACTGGTGGCCGAGGCCAGCGAATCTGATTACCGGAGAGACTGATGGCAAATACGGGTGACTCACCGGAAATCAATGGCAGATGACAGCCTTAACAAATGTATGGCCCCTCCCTTGCTGGCATCTCTGCCAGCGTGCCGGCTCACCGAGGCCAGCAAAGGTGATGAGCACGAGGCAGCCTATCATTCCTCTGCTTCTGCTAGTCAGACCAATTAAAGAGGACCTGTAGTGATAATAACATATTGAATAAAATTGCTTATACACAATCCATTTATAGATTATTCAGTCAGTGTTTGCCCATTGTAAAATCTTTCCTATCCCTGATTTACATTCTGAAATCTATCACTGGTGGTGACATCTTTAGTCCTGCCAGGTGATCTGTATGGAATGTTTGTTACTGAGAGTTCTATGCACAGAGGGAGCTATTGCTTGCTTGGCAGTTGGAAAAAGCCATTATTTCCAACATAGCAATGAGCAGGGGCGTTGCTAGCCCCAAAAACCTGTGGTACATGCCATGGATCTGCCCCAGATGTCCCCCAGGCAGAGTCAGCTGTGGTGCCTCAATGGCGGCATGCTGGGTGCTGTGATGCCTTTATTGAGGCATGCAGGGAGCTGTGGTTCTTCTATGTGGGCATGCTGGGAGTTGTGCTGCCTCAGGCCCATGTGAGCGTGGGAGGGGGTGCACTAGACCTTCAGGGAATGCTATGGGGGGACTGCCAGACACCCTGGCAGCAGGCCGGCCCACCCTGCAGAAAGCCAGACCAGCCAGCATGAAGCCCGGTAACTGTGCCTAGAAGTGACACTGCCTATTTATGCCTATTTATGTGATATGCTGCACGTTTGTTTTGTTTTTTGTATTAATGGAGAGAGGGCTTCATCCAACATTTTGCTGGGCAGGCCTACTTAGGCTGCTGTTAAGTTCATGTAAATATGGCTCCACCCATGGCCACACCCACATTCTTGTGCGTGGCTACACCCATTTTCCTGCTGGAGTGACCAAAAGTTCCCTGAATCTAGTAGGATCCTAGCAACGCCCCTGGCAATGAGGTTCACGCACAGCAATCTGCCAGGATCATGGTCATGACATCACACTGTGGGAGGGGTTTCACCACAATATCAGCCAGACCCCCCCTGATGATCTATATGACAAACGGTAAAGATTTCTTGTGGGTAAGGGGGTATCAGCTACTGATCAGGATGAAGTTCAATCCTAAGTTAAAGTTCCTCTTTAACCTGCTGAGCGGTCTGGACGAGCTCAGCTCGTCCAGTACCGCTGGAGCCTGCCGCTCAGGCCCTGCTGGGCCGATTTGGCTCAAATAAAAAGCAGCACACGCAGCCGGCACTTTGCCAGCCGCGTGTGCTACCCGATCCGCCGCATGCAGCGGCGAAAGAGGGTCCCCCCAGCCGCCTGAGCCCAGCGTAGCCGGAACAAAAAGTTCCGGCCAGCGCAAAGGGCTGGATCGGAGGCGGCTGACGTCGGCTGACGTCCATGACGTCACTCCGCTCGTCGCCATGGCGACGAGGTAAGCGAAACACGGAAGGCCGCTCATTGCGGCCTTCCGTGTTACTTCTGGCCGCCGGAGGCGATCAGAAGAACGCATCCGGAGCGCCCTCTAGTGGGCTTTCATGCAGCCAACTTTCAGTTGGCTGCATGAAATAGTTTTTTTTTTATTAAAAAAAAACCCTCCCGCAGCCTCCCTGGCGATCTTAATAGAACGCCAGGGAGGTTAAAGGATACAGGAGGTGACATGTGACATGATGAGATAGACATGTATATGTACAGTGCCAAGCACACAAATTACTATGCTGTGTTCCTTTTTTTTCTTTTTCTGCCGGAAAGAGTTAAATATCAGGTATGTAAGTGGCAGTTCCAGTCTCAGTCAGGACTGAGTCAGAATACAGTGTGACCCTCACTGATAAGAAATTACAGCTATAAAACACTTTCCTAGCAGAAAATGGCTTCTGAGAGCCGGAAAGAGATAAAAAGGGTCAACAGTTCATAGATTTTAGCACTGGCATACATCAATGAATGTGTCTTCGAGCAAAAACAATAAAGCAGTAAAACGTTAAAAAGTAGACTTAAATATAAAATAAAACTATTTAATATCTTAAAAAGTCACTTTTAGGAGAAAGAAGATAGATACAATTGTTTATTTCATTAGTTTATCTTCACCTTGGGTGTCTTTTAAGATCCTGGTTCAGGCACAGTTACAGTGGGATGTGAATGTTTGGGCAACCTTGTTAATCATCATGATTTTCCTGTATAAATCTTTGGTTATTCCGATAAAAAATGTCAGTTAAATATATCATATAGGAGACACACACAGTGATATTTGAGAAGTGAAATGAAGTTTATTAGATTTACAGAAAGTTCACAATAATTGTTTAAATAAAATTAGGCAGGTGCATAAATTTGGGCACTGTTGTCATTTTATTAATTCCAAAACCTTTAGAACTAATTTTTGGAACTCAAATTGGCTTGGTACGCTAAGTGACCCCTCACCTACATACACAGGTGAATCCAGTTATGAGAAAGAGTAATTAAGGGGGTCAATTGTAAATGTGCCTCCCCTTTTAATTTTCTGAGAAGAGTAGCAACATGGGGGGTCTCAAAACACGCTCTCCAATGAAAAAAAAAATCTCGGATAGACAGAAGCAACAAATGGTGAGAACAGTCAGAGTCAACCCACAGACCAACAACATCATCTTGCTGCAGATGGAGTCACTGTGCATCGTTCAACCATTCGGCACACTTTACACAAGGAGATGCTATATGTGAGAGTGATGCAGAGGAAGCCTTTTCTCTGCCCACAGCACAAACAGAGCCACTTGTACAACGTTCTGGGATGGCCATCTCTGTCCCCAGACCTGAATATAATTGAAAATCTGTGTTGTGAGTTAAAGAGAGCTGTCCATGCTCAGAAGCCATCAAACCTGAATGAACTAGAGATGTTTTGTAAAGAGGAATGGTCAAAAATACCTTCAACCATAATCCAGACTCTCATTGGAACCTACAGGAAGCATTTAGAGGCTGTAATTTCTGCAAAAGGAGGATCTACTAAATATTGATTTCATTTCTTTTTTACGGTGCCCAAATTTATGCACCTGCCTAATTTTGTTTAAACAATTATTGCACACTTTCTGTAAATCCAATAAACTTAATTTCACTTCTCAAATATCACTGTGTGTCTCCTATATTATATATTTAACTGACATTTTTTATCGTAACTACCAACTATGTATAAAGGAAAATCAAGACGATTAACAAGGTTGCCCAAACTATCGCATCCCACTGTATTCTTTACATGCATTTAACCACTAATGGGCCGTCAGTAGTATTAAAACTTTTAACGGACCACAGGACAGCTGCCGTGCATAAGCACACCCACCGTGCGTACCCGTCAAGTCTCAGAAAGCTGCACTTGC